>NW_024426996.1:37420457-37615201 GCF_017311325.1 Ursus maritimus
ATATATATATATATATATATATGAGAATGTTCATTAACATTTTGCAAAAATATTGAAGTTTGACACACTTTTCTGCATCTGACATTTCTTTCTCAACATATCTTATAATACCTTGAAAATAAACTGTTAGAGCTTAAACTAATTCTTTTTAATGGCTGCATATGACCTCAAAGTTGGGTATGGCATAATTTGATAAACCATCATAAAGAATAATAGGCTTGTATAGTAGTTCTACAAAAATGCTTCAGTAAACTTTTTTATATGTTTATTTTTATGTTCTAGTTCTTGAACAGATAGATTTCTATACTTCGGTTTGTTAGGATGATAGGTAAAATTTTTTAAATTTTAATGTATTTTCCAGTTGGTTTTTCAAAGCATTTGTAATTTCATGTTTTACAATACTCAACAAATGAGAATACCATTTTCCCATCCTGCCAGATGGCAAAAATTGTTTGCCTGTTTTTATTGTTTTCCAGTCAAGTGCATATAAAACTATCTCATGTTACCAAAGTTGATATTTATCTTATTATTAGTGACTGAAAGTATTTTTTCACGTGTTGGTTAGCCATTTGAATATGATCTCACAATTTTATATTCAAAACTTTGGCCCATTTATGTACTGAGTTGCTTGTCTTTTGCTTGTCAGTTTGTAAGAGCTAAGAGCTCTTTGTGTAGACTAAGAATCTAGACTTACCATTTGAGTCTTTTCCGTATTGAAGAATATATAGATATGTAATTTCTCCAAACAGGTACACTTATTTATTTTTTTTATGGTTTGTAGGATTCTATTTTTTTAAGATTTTATTTGAGAGAGAGAGAGAAAGAGAGACAGAGACAGTGAGAGAGCACAAGCGGGGGGAGGGGTAGAGGGAGAGGAGCAGAGGGAGAGGAAGCAGACTCCCTGCTGAGCAGGGAGCCCCAATGACTGAGGGGCTCAACCCCAGACCCTGGGAACATGACCTGAGCTGAAGGCAGACGCTCTATTTTTGATAAATAATATTTTCCATGCCTCCAGACTGTACAGGTATTGATTTATATTTTCTCACTATATTTTCTCACACACGTATATGTATACTATCTATCTATCTATAGTATATTTTACATATATATGTGTGTGTGTCTGTATATATATGTGTGTGTGCATATATATATATATATATATATATATATGGTTTTTTACATGTCTGTTTTTATCATTTGAAAAGCCTTTCTTCTGTATTGTAAAACTTTATTTTCTTGGGCCAGAATATTTAAAATAATGCATCTGTTAGTACCAAATTGAAATACCACTTTTCACATAATACATTCCTGTACACTGACAACTATCTCTGTACATCCATACTGTGTGACCCTGTGCTATTCATCTATGGCAATGCTACTGCCACATTGATGTTTTATGGTTATATTAACAGATAATATGATATTGACAATTTAGTACTTCCTTTCTCCTTCCTAAAATTTCTTTTTTAGATATTATCAGGTATTAGATTACCATATGAATGGTGAAGTTATCCAGGGGAGTTAGGAAATTATTTTGAAAACCCAAAAGTAATTGGAGAATTCATATCTATAAGATACTGGATTCATATCCAAGGACATATGTCTTGCATATGTTTAGACACCTTTTATATATTTATTAACATTTTTACTATAATTTCTATATTAAAAATAATTATATTGTTATGTATTTCTTCTTAAAACACATTTCTAAACGTTGTAAATTGTATCTTTTTCCAATATTTATTACTGGGAGCATACTGCTGGCATAAATAATAATTGAGTTTACATGTTAATATTATATACAAACGAATTATCAACTTAAACTTTTTCTTGGCAGCTTTGTCACTGGAACCTCTCAGGTTCTCTAGGAATTCAATCATAAGGAATTCAATCATAATAAAGGAGATAAATTTGCCTCTTCTTTTCCAATGTTTATTCTGCTTATTTAGTTTTCTTGTCCAACACATCTGTTAGAATCCCTAAGACAGTATTAAACAAATACAGGTGATAACTGGAATCCCTGGCTATTTCCTGTTTTAATTAAAGTGTTTTATATTTCCATGTTGGGATATAATATTTTTATCAAGGAATTATAAGTAGCTTGTGATATTGATATAGTAGCTTTCTATTATGTATGTTTAGTATTTTATCTATAATAATAGTTAAATGTTATCTAAGCTCTGTTCTGCACTTTATATGTTTATCTTTATGTTTTCCCCCCTTATGTGTTGATGTAATCAATTATGTATACATATATACTTGTATTAAACCACTGTTTTGTTCCTAAAATTAAACCTATCTGGCCATCACATTCTTGATATATGGTTGAACTATAGTGCTAATATCTTATTCAGAATTTTTGCATCTATTTTCACAAGTGACTTAAAACATGTTTATTAAGGTAAACAAAATATATCTAAACAATTTCTTGCTACACTGCATAAATATATCTTGAACTAATTTACTACAATAAATTATTTTGACTTTTTAGTTTTCCTGAGACTATGATAACCAACAACATTTCAGCAATCACTGAGATAAAGAAATTTGAAATTCATTGATTCTGTCCTTGGTGGTTCCTTAGCATATAATCCCCAGATCAGTGTGCATTAAGCCAGAAAAACCTAAATTCCCTAAATCCCAATAATAAAGCATCCCAAAAGTGTTCAGACAAATCAGCCAATGAAATCCATGTAATTATACATTATCTTATAGCTGACCTCAGGGGGAAAAAAAAAATCATACCTCTGATGTGATTTTAAAGGTGCTGGGAAGTCATCCTGTTTTCCAACATATATTTTCCCTGGGTTAATGCCTGACACAGTAGAGTATACCCACCACCTGGTTCTAGTACCATGGCAGCTATCAGTTCTGATTGAACACTAACCATCCTGTATATGTTGTTAATATTTTGAAGATCTTACCTTGTTATAAACGTATATTTTCTGAGAATAAGCTTTAATTAAAAATGAAGACTGCATGAATACACTGAATATTTTTTAATATAAAAGAAAAATAATCATAGCGCCAGAGGTAGATTAGAGAATTATGAAAAACAGAGGCCTGAGTTAATATGAACTGATAGAGAATGTTCCCTAAGATTTGTTTTGCTCACATCTGCATTTCCTAGCTTACCCTTCCTATCCTGACACTAGAGAAGCATATGAAAAAAAAAAACATGTATCTTAAACTATTCACTAAGGGAGATAACTTCTGATGTTCCACAGAAGGAGGAATCCCAAAGCAAGGAAGGTCTTTATCCATGGCCATATTTAGATTATTAGGATTTATCTCTCAGCTCTAGGATATATATTATCCCCTTCCCATGGGAAAGACTGCTACCATTTTCAAATTGCAGTCTAAGATACTAATTTCTATCCAATTATAAAATTAGCATATACATAGTCTGCACTTACAAACATATATATTATAATGATCAAAGTAAATGGGACTTTGGTCTTTTATCATTTGATAGTGTCATAAGAATTTTAAAAGATAACTTCCCTCAAGAGTTGTCAGTCATACTGAATTCACTTAGTATTCTAATACTGATGGCATTCTAAAGTAGGACCCAGAATCTATACTATTCTTAATTCTGATTTAAACATTGATTTTCCCTTCAGAAGAGTAAGGTTGGTTGACTCTCAAAGACTGATACCATCAAGGAGTTTGGAGGAAATCTTATACCTTCTTTCTTCAGGTAAGTATTTGAGATGCTGCCAAGAAGATGGGAGTGCTAGCTTGAGCTTCACCACAAGTGTAAAATTCTAGAAGTATCTCAGATATAGGAAAGGTCCAAACAGAGCACTTGGAGCTACCCAAAAACCCTTTAAGTCAGAGTAATCAGACAGAATGGAAGAAAAAACATGCTACTGGTGAAATGGAAAAAAATAAAAAAAATTAAAAAACAGCTATTTTTCTTATTCCTTTAATTTGGGCAAAACTACCAAATGAAAATTATGGATCTTCTTCAATCAGCCATGCTGAATCTTTGGCCTTTAAGACCATAGTTCCCCATAGGTTAATAGATTTTTTTGACAACAAAAGAGAGACTGGAATCGATTAGAGCACTTCATCATGTCAAGGCTTTTTTTTTTTTTTCTTTTTTTTGCAAAGAAGGAAAGATAATGATCATTTGTCAGTAGCCTAGCCATTCCTCATTAAAAGAGGTATTTATGAACAGCTAGCTGTAGTTCCATCCTTAAGATGACGGCTAGCAACTAATAGCTTTGATATCAGAGAGGATTGGGAGGTAATATTTTCACTTATCAAAATGTCTGGTTTTTCACTTTGTAAAGTGAATTGCATGACTTGTCAGATATTCCATGTAGTTTTCAGACAAATGTCAGTATTGATTTTATTCCTAGTACTTTTATGTATGGAATCAGCAAAATATATATAGTTTCAGGAGACAAATGTAGACTATAGGTGAGTAGAGTTTCAGACTTTGTTTCTCACCAGGGAGTTAGGTAAAAATACAGCCAAGAGGCATTTTGAGGAGGTCTGATGAAATCTAAGAAACTAGATTTTGAAATACTGACCAATATGCCATGGTTCATGAAAGAGACACAGAGCTGTGGTGCTCAGCTATCTTCCAATTTATTATTTTGTGTCCATGATAATCTTCACCTAATGGTAAACCTAAATGTGTATGATGGTTTCTTGTGTATTTAGTATCAGAGAAAAGACACAGAACAAAGTGAAAGTAAGAATTTAGAGAATTTTCATAGGGCCTTGTAAGATAAGAAAGTTTATTACCCAAAATAGAGATAAAATTTTAGATTCAAAGCACTTAATTTGTCCTTTCCCCAGAAAAGACAATAATACATAGAAATATACTAAGGAGGAGAAATATATACATATATATAGGAAATGACCTGTATCATCTTACCACTCTATTCTTTCCCTTTACCTGAACTAAACATAGAATCATTTTTACAGGTGAAGCAGGTAACTTTTAATAAAATGGATGAGCTCCAAAATGGAAATAATAAAAATTTAGAAGATTATTTAGATTATCCTTTAATTAGAATGGATGTCCTCTGAGAGTCCCCTTCATGATGGTCTGTGTCTCGTAGCAGCCAGAACTTACATATTTGTATGAGGCTAGGGGCAAGATACCAAGTAGGGAGAAAAAAGCTTGGGAAATTTCTGAAGCCAAGATGCAGAACTCCCTGAACATTGCAGGAAGTAACTGACCAAGATAAAGAGAAGGAGGATAGAATAATGTACTACAGGAAGAAGGATTTATAAAAGAAAGAAGGTAGTGGAAGAGTGGTAAAGTGGTGATGAAAACACAGAAGAGAGGCATGTTGAGAAAGGAAGTGACACAAGGAAAGGAAGATAAATCATTATTTGATTGGAAGTTGAGGACTAAATTCAATAGTCCTAGTTATCACCCTGAAGAATTTGTCACTTGAAGGTCAATATATTGTGGAAATGTGATTTTTCAACTTTAGCTCACTAGGGGCTTCATCCATCTACCCAAAAGAAAGAACTAAAACTCTCTTCAATATGATGATAGTGGGAAGTGATTTAATGTCTACCAAGCTTTTCTAGAACTGTATCTCTTTTTCTCCGTGCTTTGCCCTATCAGATTACTTTTCTAACTTCACTGTTTCATCTTTTCCTCTTTTTTTTTTTTTTTTAGATTTCTTTATTTATTTGAGAGAGAGAGAGTGAACAAGTGAGAGGGGGAGAGGGGGAAAATTTCAAGCAGACTCTGATCTCACAACTGTGAGATCACGACCTAAGCTGAAATCAACAGTCAGATGCTTAACCAACTGCACCCCTCATCTTTTCTTCCGTTCTTTCTCCTACTCTATAACAGCTACCAAAATACTGGCCTAGAATCGTGTAATGCCAAATGTGCCCAATTTCTTATCAACTTTGTACTGAGTTTAACCTTTGTTTAAATGTTTTTTTTTTTTTTTTGAACTTTAGCTTATGACCCTAGACCATCAAATTGGCCTCATGATAACTTGGTAAATCCGGTAAAAAAAAAAAAAAAAAAAAAACACAACAACAACAACAACAAAAAACCCCCACAAGTATCCTTTTCAAGGCCCCACAGGATTTCCACCAATAAAGAGCCATGGAAATTAATATGCTAAATTCAAGCATTCAGGAAAATAATCCAAGGAGTTCATATGTTCCATTAATAAATATGCTTACAGGGATTAAAGACATAAGGGAAGGAACCAAAACCATACAAAGTTGATAAAAGTCAAATATATTTTTTAAAAAGATAAAAGAGAAATAGAGACAAATAGAAATTCTGAGGATAAAATGGATACGGTTGAAATAAAAGATTCATTGTTTAGGTTCAGTGACAGATAATGAAAAAGATTTAGTAGAAGGAGAATTATTTTACTGACTATATACAAAGCAGAGTGAAGGGTGAAAAGAGGATAAAATATGAAAAGGAAGATAAGAAACAAGGGAGATTATAAAAAGAAAACTAAATCACTTCTGACAGGAATTTCAGGAAAACTTTCATTTTGCATTTTCTCATGAACGTTCCAAAACTTTTCAAATAATTGAATCATGTACATTTTAAGATGACAAGCCAATACATTAATATTTCTTAATGAGAAGTTACAGACGTATATATCTTAAAATTAAAGAACCTCTTCGAAATAACTCATCCTTATAAATACCTGATAGTGGAAAAAGTCATCACAAAGTTGTGTATTATTTGGAATGAATCTTAGTACATTTCAAAACAATGGAATATAATTAAATAAATACTTGGAAAATTGTAGCATAAAATGCATCTTTTGAAACACTGACATTTTGAAAAAATCCACTCACCATTCAATTAAGAAATGAGAGGAACAAAAAAAGAAAACCAGACAGCCCAGAAATAAAGCGAGAGAAAAGAAAAGGTTAATGAAATATTAAATTTAGACTAGAAGGATGTTTCCTTGAAAAATCTAATAAAAGTGGCACACTTCTATAAAGATAGATTAGGGAATACAGAAAGGGTATGGAAAAATATTAGGAGACTTAAAAGACCATCATTACAAGAGGCTATGAGCAAACAGATGATACAAATTTGACAACAAACAAAATGTATAGCATTATTAAAAAATAACTTACAAACCTAATATAAAAACTAGAAATATACTTTTTATAGGTATTAAATAATCAAATCAATATTTCAAATTCTCCCTCAAAATAAAGAATCAGATCTGGATGTATTTATCAGCAAATCTTATCAAACCCTTAAGTAACAGCTATTATTAATCACATATAAACATTGAGATAATAGACAAAATAGAATGTCCCTCATTTCATTATATAGGGAAAGTACATCTTTGATGCCAAAGCCAGGCATGAATTGTGTGATGAAGTGAAATTATCATCTAATTTCACAAATGATCATAAATGAACATATTGTACATAAAATAGGAGCAAACTAATTATAATAAAGTTTATGAAATAACTATGTATCATGATTAGGTTCAATCTCTCTCTCTAAGAAATGCCAAGTATAGTTTAAAATTAAAATAAATATCAATGTTATTAAAGATATTAACATATTAAGGTTGAAAATATAATTATAATGCAAAATACAAATAATAGTATTTCATTAAAATATCTTAGTAACTTATTAATAGAAGTAAGCGTTCATAACTTGATAAAAAGATGTATCAAAAGAGTGGGCAAAATGTGCTTAAAATCTAGAAAATAGGCAATTTTTCTCCTTCTATTGAGAAATACAACACAGATATGTAGATGATGAAGTTAAAAAAAAAATAATAAATTTTGTTTGGAAAGGAAAACACAAAAGACCACTTTCTTCTTTATGACCTTAATTATCCTCACAAGAATTTTAAGAACTTTGCAGAGAATATTTGTAATATGTGAGATCATACAATGTCTCTATCTAAAGTTATTATATCTCAAACACTGTAATTAGAAAGATTTGTTATTTTTAATAAATATCATGTACAGCAGCAAACAAAAAAGCAAATAAAATTTAAGAGGTTTGAAAAGGAATTTCAATAAAAGATGAACTTTCAAAGAAAAGTATAAAATCCATATCAAAAGACCTGTAAGAACCTAAATAAATGTAAAAGTATATAAATTCCATGCAATTTTATTTAAATTCCAAAAAGGTTTTTTAATGAACTGACAAAGCTGATCTTAAAAATTATATGAAAAATAGTGGACCATAAAAACAACAACAAATTTGTAAGAAGTGCTAGCTATGAGGACTCACTATGGGCACTACTGACCTTAGAACACCTATAAAAAGTATCACTTACATATGAAAGTATAGTATAGAACAGAGAGGCATTGCAGATAACAGTTACCTATGACAGACTTTTCAATAAGTGATGTTGGGAAAACTGCTTATTTGTGTGCAAAAAAGATAAAATCTGTAGCTTACATCATATAAAAAATGAAAACTATAAAGATTAAAAACATGAATGTGAACAAAACTGCATAACTATTAAAATCAATATATGCAATATATGCAATAGTAGCTTACATCATATAAAAAATGAAAACTATAAAGATTAAAAACATGAATGTGAACAAAATTGCATAACTATTAAAATCAATATATGCAATAGTGCCAAAAACAAAATTTCTAAGATACAAATTTTGATATATATTTGACACATATTCATTTAGAACAGTGCCTTTTCCATAGTACTCTCTCAAAGAAAGTTAGCTAGAACTCTGTAGAGTTCTGTTCAATAGTCAGGTCATTATCTCACTCCCTTAAGTATACCTTTCTACAATCTTCCTGAAAAAGATTGTCTCTACAGCATATGTGAGACTGCTAACTAAAATCTATCTCCTCTTCTTTCAAGAGACACAGCTAAGCTACAGTTTTAGCTTGCTTTGCAATTAGTTTTGGCCAGTTGAGTGAGTTCTAACTAATGGTCTGTGAGCAGAAAGCACATATGATTTTGAGTACTGGGTAATAAAAAGCCCCTATACTTGTACCACTTGTAATGTTTTTCCCTTCTGGCAATAATCTCAAGGGTGAATTTGCAAGCCATGTATAGAGGATAACAGAGCAGCTTTTACTCTGTGCCCCAAATGAACATTCAAAGTGGATCTGCGCCAGCCTGCAGTATTATCTAAGAAAGAATAAGACTACTCTTAGAATAGTTAACATTTGGATACTATATTAGTCAGGTTTCTCCAGAGAAGCAAAACCAACAGGACATATGTATCCTATTTATTGATTTATTATAAAAATGGGTTAATGCAATTATGGAGGCTAAGTCCCACATCTGTTGTCTGCAAGCAGGAGAACCAGGAAAGTGGGTGGTGTCTTTCCATCCAAGTCTGAGGCATGAAAACTAGAAAAATGATGGTGTTTAAGTCCCAGTCTGAGTTTAAAGACCCAAGAACGCAAGGTGGCAGGGACAGTGGTATAAGTGTCAGTCAGAGTCTGAAGGCAGAGAATCAGACATGTGAGAGTTAGGGGCAGGAGAAAATGGATGTCCCAATTCAAGGAGAGCACATTTCTTCCTTCTCTACCTTTACTATTCAGGTCCTCAATGGATTGGATGACATCCACTTAAGTTGGTAAGGGCAATCTTCTTTACTCGGTCTATAGTTTCAAATGCTAATCTCTTCTGGAAACATCCTCACAAACATACCCAGAAATAAAATTTTACTAGCTACCTTGGCATCCTTTAGCCCAGTCAAGTTGGCACATAAAATTAACCATGACAGGAACTATATATTTTACTGAAGTTTAGATTATTCTAACTAATACCACTTATTCCCCAAACAAAAACTTTCAATAATTCCTATTTGGAAGTTATACTCCAAAATCAAAACATTTTTGTCCAATTCTGCTTGCCACATTTTAAGTGAAGCATGGACTAATAAGCATGCATACAGGTACATAATCAGATAGATAATAGACTTAATATTATAAGATATTGAAGAGCTAATGACTCTTCAACTTGAAAGTAATGCTATGGAGCTCATGACTCTTTTACTCATTCACTCATTCAAATTCAATTTCCTGATTACCTATAAATTTAAATTTAAATTCCTTGTGCTAGAATTAAAAAGATTTAAACAATTATCTCTGTACCAAGAGGCAGATAGCATTGTGGATAGAATAAGATTGAATAAATAATTATAAAAGATAATCTAAGGCATGCAGAGAACTACAACATGGTAGAAGTAATGAATAACACAGCCAGAGTTTGAGGTTTGAGGAATTTTTACATAGGTAATGCTTAAGTTTATCCTACTAAAATATATTACAACTTAAGCTAAACCAGGCCTAGATAGGCCACTGAAACAGATGAAGTAATACATGAAAAGCATAAAAGAGTTTTCTTCAAACATTTTTAAATGCTGTCATATGGAAGAGGGCACAGAATTATTTTGCTTTGTTCAGTATTATCAGTAAGAGCATTTTCTGTGGGAGATTTAACAGAATTGTAAAGCCAGTCATTTTCATGGTACTAAAACTGGACTTGGTAGCTGAACATGCAAGGGCTTAGGGAAAAGACAGACAACACCAGGAGTGGTTTCCTAGATGACAACAATGAAGTCAAGTAGAAAAGTGAGTTTGAACCTGGTTATTTATCAAAAGAGCAAGGTACATGCTAAGCGTGGAGACATACTTAACGAACGAAATTGAAGAACTATTTATTTTAAGAGCAAGACCAAAGCAGATAAAGAAGGACTATTCTAGATTAACCCTAGAGAGTGAGTACTAAGGTTTGATTGGCTCTCAAGTACTACCAGCTAGAGCTGGGTGAACAAATGATCTCATAAATGCACTGTCTTGGTTTGGAAAGATAGATTTTCTTTTGATATAGGAAAGAACTTTTCATTTTTTAAATGAGTTTTCTATTCTCTGCAATATATTGCTCCCTGAAATGGGTTTAATTGCATCCTTCAAAAAACATATGCTGGAGTCCTTCTGTGAGTATCTTTGCTTGTGACTTTATTTGGATGGGTCTTTACCAGGTCATCAAGTTAAAATAAAGTCAGTAGGGTGGGCCCTAATCCAATATATCTGGTACCCTCATAACAAGCAGAAGTTTGGATACAGAGACATACATACAGGGAGAATGCCATGGGAAGATGAAGACAGAGATTGGAGTGATGGAGCCATAGGCTAAAAAATGCCAAAGACTGACAATAAACAAACACCAGAAGCTAGGGGAGAGTCAGGGAACAGATTTTCCCTCATGGCCCGCAAAAGGAACAAACCTTGCCTCCACCTTTATTTCAGACACCTGGACAGCAAAAGAAAGTGGGGGGTGGCAATCGTTATATCAGACAAATTAGATTTTAAACCAAAGACTGTAATAAGAGATGAGGAAGGACACCATATCATAATTAAAGCATCTCTCCAACAAGAAGATCTAACAACTGTGAATATCAATGCTCCTAACATGGGAGCAGCCAATTATATGAGCCAATTAATAACAAAAACATATTGATAATAAAACAGTAATAGTAAGGGACTTTAACATCCCCTCACTGCAATGGATAGATCACCTAAGCAGAAGACCAACAAGGAAATAAGGGCTTTGAATGACACACTGGACCAGATGGACTTCAGAGATATATTCAGAACATTCCATCCCAAAGCAAAAGAATACACATTCCTGTCAAGTGCACATGGAACATTCTCTAGAATACATCACACCCTGGGTCACAAATCAGGTCTCAACCACTGCCGAAGGATTAGGATCATTCCCTGCATATTTTCATACCACGATGCTTTGAAACTAGAACTCAACCGCAAGAGGAAAGTTGGAAAGAACTCAAATACATGGAGGCTAAAGAGCTTCCTACTAAAGAATGAATGGGTCAATGAGGAAATTAAAGAAGAATTTAAAAGAATCATGGAAACAAATGAAAACGAAAACACAATTGTTCAAAATCTTTTGGATGCAGCAAAGGCAGTCATAGGAGGGAAGTATATAGCACTACAAGCTTTTCTCAAGAAAGAAGAATGGTCTCAAATACACAACCTAACCCTACACCTAAAGGAGCTGGAAAAAGAATAGCTAATAAAGCCTAAGCCCATCAGGAGAAGACAATTAACAAAGATTAGAGCAGAAATCAATGAAATAGAAACCAAAAGAACAGTAGAGCAGATCAACAAAACTAGGAGCTGGTTCTTTGAAAGAATCAGTAAGACTGATAACCCCCTGGCCAGACTTATCAAAAAGAAGAGAAAGGACCCAAATAAATAAAATCATGAATGAAGGGGAGAGATCTCAACCAACACCAAGTAAATAAAAACAATCATAAGAACATATTATGAACAACGATATGCCAACAAATTAGACAATCTGGAAGAAACGGATGCATTCCTAGAGATGTATAAACTATCAAAACTGAACCAGGAAGAAATAGAAAACCTGAACAGACCCATAACCAGTAAGGACTTTGAAACAGTAATCAAAAATCTCCCAACAAACAAGAGCCCAGGGCCAGATGGCTTCCCAGGGGAATTCTTATATTTTATTTATTTATTCGACAGAGATAGAGACAGCCAGCGAGAGAGGAAACACAAGTGGGGGAGTGGGAGAGGAAGAAGCAGGCTCATAGCGGAGGATCCTGATGTGGGGCTCGATCCCAGGACGCTGGGATCACGCCCTGAGCTGAAGGCAGACGCTTAACCGCTGTGCCACCCAGGCGCCCCTCCCAAGGGAATTCTACCAAACATTTAAAGAAGAATTAATACCTATTCTCCTGAAGCTGTTTCAAAAAATCACAATGGAAGGAAAACTTCCAAACTCTTTTTATGAGGCCAGTATTATCTTCATCCCCAAACCAGAGAGAGACCCCACCAAAAAGGAGAATTACAGACCAATATCCCTGATGAACAAGAATGCAAAAATTCTCAACAAAAACGAGCCAATAGGATCCAATAGTACATTAAAAGAATTATTCACCACGACCAAGTGGGATTTACTCCTGGGCTGCAAGTTTGGTTCAACACCTGTGAATCAATCAATCAATGTGATATACTACATTAATAAAAGAAAGGACAAGAACCATATGATACTCTCAATAGATGCAGAAAAAGCATCTGGTAAAGTACAACATGGCAGGGATGTCCACTGTCATCACTGCTGTTCAACATAGTACTAGAAGTCCTAGCCTCAGCAATCAGACAACAGAAAGAAATAAAAGGCATCTGAATCAGCAAAGAAGAAGTCAAACTCTTACTCATTGCAGATGATATGATCCTCTATGTGGAAAACCCAAAAGACTTCACCCAAAATCACAAGAACTCATAGGAATTCAGTAAAGTGATAGGATATAAAATCAATGCACAGAAATCAGTTGCATTTCTATACACCAACAATTGAGACAGAAGAAAGAGAAATTAAGGAGTCGATCCCATTTATGATTGCACCCAAAACCATAAGATACCTAGGAATAAGCTTAACCAAAGAGGCAAAGGATCCGTACTCAGAAAATTATAGAACACTCATGAAAGAGACTGAGGAAGACACAAAGAAATGGAAAACTGTTCCATGCTCATGGATTGGAAGACCAAATATTATTAAGATGTCTAGGCTACCCAAAGCAATTTACATATTCAATGCCATCCCTATCAAAATACCATCAACTTTTTTCACAGAACTGGAACAAATAATCCTGAATTTTGTATGGAACCAGAAAAGAACCCGAATAGCCAAAGGAAGGTTGAAAAAGAAAACCAAAGCTTGTGGCATCACAATTCTGGACTTCAAGCTCTATTACAAAGTTGTAATCATCAAGACAGTATGGTACTGGCACAAAAACAGACACATAGATCAATGGAACAGAATAGAGAACCTAGAAGTGGACCCTCACCTTTATGGTCAACTAATCTTCAACAATGCAGGAAAGAATATCCAATGGAAAAAAGATAGTCTCTTCAATTAATGGTGCTGGGAAAATTGGACAGCTATATACAGAAGAATGAAACTCGACCATTCTCTTATACCATACACAAAGATAAACTCTAAATGGATGAAAGACCTAAATGTGAGCTAGGAATCCATCAAAATCCTAGAGAAGAACACAGGCAGCCACCTTTTCTGAGCTCGGCTGCAGCAATTTCTTCCTAGACACATCTCCAAAGGCAAGGGAAACAAAGGCAAAAATGAACTACTGGGACTTCATCAAGATAAAAAGCTTTTGCACAGCAAAGAAACAGTCAACAAAACCAAAAGACAACTGACAGAATGGGAGAAGATATTTGCAAATGACATATCAGATAAAGAGCTAGTATCCAAAATCTACAAAGAACTTACCAACTCAACACCCAAAGAACAAAAAATCCAGTCAAGAAATGGGCAGAAGACATGAAAACAGACATTTCTGCCAAGAAGTCATCCAAATGGCCAACAAATACATGAAAAAGTGCTCAACATCACTTGGCATCAGGGAACTACAAATCAAAACCACAATGAGATACCATCTCACACCAGTCAGAATGGCTAAAATTAACAAGTCAGGAAACAACAGATGTTGGCGAGGATGCAGGGAAAGGGGAACCCTCATACACTGTCGGTGGGAATGCAAGCTGGTGTAGCCACTCTGGAAAACAGTAGGAGGTTCCTCAAAAAGTTGAAAATAGAGCTACCCTATGACCCAGCAATTGCACTATTGGGTATCTACCCCAGAGATACAAACGTAGTGATCCGAAGGGACACCTGCACCCCAATGTTTATAGCAGCAATGTCCATAGTAGCCAAACTATGGAAAGAGCCCAGATGTCCATTGACAGATGAACGGGCAAAGAAGTAGTATATATATATACAATGGAATATTACACAGCCATCAAAAATGAAATCTTGCCATTTGCAATGACATGGATGGAACTAGAGGGTATTATGCTAAGCAAAATAAGCCAATCAGAGAGACAGTTATCATATGATCTCACTGATATGTGGAATTTGAGAAACAAAGCAGAAGATCATGGGGGAATAGAGGGAAAAATGAAACAAGATGAAACCCGAGAGGGAAGAAAACCATAAGAAACTCTTAGTCTTAGGAAATACACTGAGGGTTGTTGGAGGGGAGTGGGGTGGGAGGATGGGGTAATGGGGTGATAGACATTGGGAAGGGTATGTGTTGTAATGAGCACTGGGTATTATATAAGACTGATGAATCACAGACTTGTACCCTGAAACAAATAATACATTATATATCAAATAAAAAATAAAATAAATGAATAATAAAACAAAATAAAACAAAAATAGGTATCTGGCCTCCAGATGGTGAGACAACAGATTTCTATTGTTTAAATTATCCAGTTTATGGTACTTTGTTATGGAAGCCCTAGGAAACCAATGCAATAATCAGTGAGAATTTAACATTTAATATATAATCTGTTAGGCACTTTCCCATCATATTATTTGTTAAAACTTTAAGGTATACCAAACACAGTAACTAGCACACATAAAATTTTACAATTTGTTTAGAATTTTGTATAAATGGAATGAAACTTTTCCTAATAGTTCTGGGGTTTATTTATCAATAGTTCATTTCTGTAATTCTTTCTTTCTTTCCTTCTTTTTTTCCTGCTTTTTTTTTTTTAATTTGTCAGATTTTGATATCATGGTCATAATGACCTTATAAAAAGAGTGAGTCGGTTATCCTTCCTCTTCTATTTTCTGAAAATATTTGTGTTATTTCTTTCTTAAATGTTTAATAAGATCCACCACCAAAACCATATGGACCTTGAATTTTATTTTTGGAGATATTTTTATAACAAATTTAATTTCTTCACTAGATACAGACCTAATCAGGTTCGGGGGAGGGGATTGTGTGAATTTTGGTAGCTTGTATTTTTCAAGAAGTATGTCCATACATCTATGTTGTCAAATTGTTGGCATAAAGTTTTTCATAGTATTTGCTCATAATATTTTAATTTCTGCAGCATTTTCATGATATGATTTGTGCTCCATATGTGATATCTATATGATTTGTATTCCCTTTTTTTTCTTAATTAGGCTATATTGGGATTTGTTTTATATTTTAATGTTTTTCAACATTTTGCATTTTAATCAATGCTGGTCGATCTTTGGTTCTTAATTAGAATGCTTAGACCATTAACATTTAATATAATTATTGAAATGCTTGACTATAGGTCTCACATATTATTGCTGTTTTCTGTTTGTCCCCTCTAATTTTGGTTGTCCCATTTTACCATTTGTCCGTTCTTTTGGATAATTTGATCCTTATCCTTAATGTATCCAATGACTGTGTAGCTATATCTCCTTGTATAATTTTTGTTACTCTAAGAAATTAAAATACACATATTCAAATATTCAATCTAAGAATTAATGTTGCACTTTCAATTAAATGTTGGAAGTTTGCCACCACATGTCTTTTTGTACTAAGCTTGATATTATAGTTTTTAAATCTATTACATCTACACACAGTGAAAGCCCCAGGGGGCATTTTTTGCTGTCAACATGTATCTTTATTTTAAAGAAATTAAAACAAAAATAGTCTACTATACTTAGCTATAAACACCATTTCTGGTCTTTCTTCACTCCTGAAGAGCCAAGATTCTTTCTGGTATCACTTTCCCTCAGCTTGAAGAACTTTCTCTTACATTTCTTGTGGAGTAAGTTTGCTGATGACAAGTGCTCTTACTTTCTAATTCATCTCAAAATCCGTTTTTATTTCACCTTCATTCTCCTAATGCACTCAATTACTCCAAATTTTTCTTTCCTCTACAACCTGATTTTATCTGTTTACTTTTATCATAAAAAACATAATTCTAAGATCTCAGGTAGTTACTTTTTGAATGTTTAGAGATTTAGTGGTAATCAGCAGAAAAGGTTGAAATAACTTAATACAGCTGTACCAGATCTATAGCTCTATTTAAACTGATTTTTGTTAAGAGTGATATGGAAGTGCAGTGATGAAAGTATAGTTTCCCAATATGGAAAAAAGCAAGAACCATTCACGATGAAAACCCATGTGGGAAAAAAAAAAATGAAATTTTTCACCCTAATCCAACAACATACATAACGAATGTTCTACAGGGTAATTGATTTACACTTAAATACACTAAATAATAAAATGTTTAATATAATAATATATGTTATCTTCATATTCAAAGGGTATAAAAATATTTTTTAAAAAGATGCAAAATGTACTAACTACAAATGAGAAAAAACTAATAAATTAGACTATATTATAACTAACATATCTATCAAAAATAGCAATAATTAAGTGAAAAGATAATCCACAGGGTGGGAAAATATATGAAATACAAATAAATAACAAATGATTCATTTCCATAATACGAATAAATCTATCATTTATATCACACACATATATGTTTATGTATATACATACGGCACTCATATGTAATATATATACATAATATATAACGTACATACACAGATAATATGCAAAATTTCCTACAAAATATAGACCACTCAGTAGAAAAATGAAGAAAAGACCTTAATGGGCACTTCATAAAACGTGATATCCAATGACTAATAAGCATAAGAAAATGTGTTCAACTTCATTAGTTGTCAAGGCAATGCAAACCAAACAACACATAAACACACATACACAATGTGATACCACTTCTCATCCAAAAGAATACTTACTATATTAGTTAATTACGGTCATAATAATACTATGTAAGAAATAACCACATAATGTCAGCATCATACAACAGTGAGCATTATTTCACCAGGTTTCAGGTCAGCCAAAGGTCAGCTAGTCTAGGATAGGTTCCATTGGATAGCTCTGCTCTGCTCTTCAAGTCTTTCATCCTTCTCCTAGGATCAGCATGATTAACTTGGATTTGTATTTCTCATGCAAATTACTGAAACACAAAAGAGCAGCCCAAACAGGCAACTATTTCTCATTACATTGTAAAGCTAACATTTCATTGACCACAGCAACTCACATGACTGGGCCTAGAAAATAATGGCAGGGAGTTATAGTCAACTCACTGAAGTGGAGGAAATAGTGTAACTATTTTTATTAATCTAATCTGTTGCAGTAATAATAATATCAAGTGTTGGTGAGTATGTGAATTGTCTAGAACACTCACAATGATGTTGGAAGTATAAATTGGTGTAGCCACACTGAGTAACTATTTGATACTATCTGAAAAAAATTGGAACAAATTATATTTTTGATCCAGTAATTCTACTTCAGTTATATATAAAAAAATGCATATATTTGTATATATGTATATGTGTATATATTTACATATAAATATTAATACTAACTGTATGTAATAGCTAAAGTATAATATGTACATAAATTGGTGCATATTCATACTATGGAATACTATCATACAATGAGAATAAATGAATTATTGCCTTACTGAACAACACAGATAAATCTTGCAACATAATATTGAACAAAAGAGACAAAACACTCTTTTGAAATGCTTCTGTTTATATAAAGTTCAAATACAGACAAGAATAATACAGTATGTAAGAAGATAGGCTAGTAGTTACCTTTCAAAGAAAGCTTTGACTGAAAGCGGGGGCGGGGGGGGGAAATAAAGAGCTTCTTAGGTACTAGTAAGGTTTCTCCATCTCGGTGTTACTGGTTTTTTTAAATGTTTTTAATGTTTTTTAAATGTTTTTAATGTTTTGCTTTATTTTGTTTTGTTTTTCTTTTGTGAAAATTCATTAAACTGATGACTAATTCTTTATTGTTTTCTATATGAATGCAATACTTCAATAAATATTAAAATGAAAAAGAAAAGAATTATAAACACAAACTGGGACCATAATAAAAATAAAAGGAGGCTTTGGATGGTAATTTGGAGAAGCATGGAAGATAAGGCAATGGTACTGGCAAAGTTCCAGTTTCTGTTTGGTTGTAGATTGATGGGTATTCCTTTTACTGCTTTTTTCACTATGTAGATATATGTGTGTATTGAGTATTTGCATACCAACTATTACATAGCAATTAAAAATCACATGACTGCATAATAACATAATAAAAAAGAAAAAGAACCTCGTGATTACACAGAGCGGGTTCTAAAACAGTTATGAAATAAATAACTAAACATGACTAATTCATTTTAATATATATTTTATATGTTTGTATGGTAATAAATCATATTATTATTGCATGTTTAATTAAAACATAATAAACTTCATATTTTACAACATTTTTGTTTGCTTTACACTAAATTCTAAACATCCATTTTTCAGTTTTTTGTTGTTGCCACAAACAGATATAGTCATATGGATAGGTCATATTTCATTTACTAATCTACTGAAGAGAAAAAGCACAAACAATGATGCAATAAATTGAAACCCTTCTATATAGAGGACTATATTGTCCCATTGATGTGAATACATTTGTGATATTAATTTCTAAGGATGAGAGTGTGGCAAAGAACACAATGCTTAGCAACTAAAACAAGGTCCTCCAAAATGACATAGCCAACTCAGTTCACATTCCACCAACAGTACAGGAAAGAGGCTTTTATCTCCCTGCCAACAATATAAGATAGACACAGATAATTAATATTCTTGTTGGCATGAAGAAAAAAGGCTATTTCGTATCTTGTTGATGGAATGTGAACATATATTCTGATATGGAGAAATATAGATAGGTAAGTAGACAAAAAGACATGTACTTTTTAAAGTCTATTTGAACTTCTTTATTAGTGAAATTAATCATTTGTTTTGTAATTCATTTTATTTTTTGCTCTCATTTATTTGGGATGTTCCTTTTTACTGATTGATTCATTGATGTTCCTTTCATAATAAAAAATTTGCATATTATCTCTTTTACTCACAGTACTATTTAATTTTTCTTCTAGAATTTTTGTGATGATTTTACTTCATTATAAAGCTCTATGTCTTTTGGAATATTTATTTCCACAATTTGAATATTCGACCATAGTTTATTTAGTAGTTGCTTTTTTTCTTTAAAATTTTGATTCGGCCCAAATTACTTTTGGTGTAGGAACAGAGAAATCCAGCTTCATTTTATTTTCCAAATGGCTAGTCATCTAATGATAATTATTGAATAAGACATTAATTTAATTTACACTAATTTAAAAAGCTTATTATATATTAAATGTATATATTTTATATTCAAAATCTTCATTTTAAGGTAGTTTTAAATATATCATGATTATGCAATTATATTAAATAGCTACTTTGTAGCCATTTCATATTTAAAAAATTGAGCATATTTTGAAAAGTATATAGCTGTACATCATCATATTCAATACATACTTCCATTTCCCCACCCTTTATCTTCCTGCACTTTGAAATCCAAATAAATAGTTTTGTGACAAGATACAAACATGTAATGTTGAAAAGGAATGAGAGACTCATAATAAATTTTGTAGGTTCTCAGGAAACATTTTTTCAGCCTTATTGTTAGGTTTACTTTTTTATTTGTAATATACCTATGGAGGAAATAAAGCCTCATCAGTAACATAAATATAGAATCTCTATTGTTACATATGCTTTTTCATCTGATACTTAAAAGCGGCCTTGAATTCATTTCAGGAATGTTTACAGCAAATCTAGACAACAATACACATTCACCAATGTAACAATCACCTTGAAATCTTGTGTTTTTGCTATGTAAAAATTATTATTTTCTTCCTTTCATGATAGTTTGGAAGAAGCTATATAATGGGAAACAGGGAAAGTAATGAAGATTATATAGTTTGTATCAGTAAATGGGTTGAAATGTTTTTTGATTGAACCTTTCTTTATAAATACGATTTGGGATTTCAATAAGGGCATATTGCAAATGTCACTCAGTACATTCAGCAAATGTTACCTTCTAACACGGAACACAACTCAGGCTCCAATGTGATTTCAGTAAAAAGGAACCATGAGGGAATAGCTCATAAATGACACTTCAGCTTTTCAGTCTTGATTGATTTCAATACTGAATTTGAGAACAATATTGCTGCATTTGTAAACAAAGTTTACTTCTAGTTTTATGTAGCCATTAAGTGTTTTCCTTTAACATTCAGGAAGTTATTGCTGCTTCTACTAAAGTCTGTATTTCATTTTTGTACCATAATAGATTTTAAAACTTTGGATAAGCAGTTCTGAAATCCTAACTATTCCTGTGGGCATTACTTGTATTTCCGTGAAATCAACTGTGAAGTGAAACTTCTTCAAGAATCCTTTAGTAGGAGGCTCCTCTCCTTTTCCAAATACATATGGTCTTAATACTACTGCTCACTGCCCTCACCATCAATCGTAGGGATGTAGGAAAATCTGGTAAAGCTTTCTTTTGCATTTCCTACTCCATTACTGAATCTTTAAATGCTCATTTCTAAAAAAAACTGTACAATAACAGTTTTCAAATGACAATTCATATAAAAATAGATTCAGTGACTAAACAAACCGAATTATTGAAAGCCCTATTCTCTATACCCAGCATAAAACCAGATCCATGTCCACAGATTATTCTTATGTATGATTCTTTTCATTCACATTCTTTTATCAAGACATTTAATTAGAGCAAATAAATTGTGATTATTATTTTTTAAATTACACTAATAATTAGAATAACTCAGGAACTTTGGATTACTCTAACTTAATTTCTAGTAATGATTCAACAACCAAGGCCATTCTTATGTAATTATTAAAATCAGCATCCTGAGATTCACATATTGCAAGATGTTGTACATCACATGGCTTGGTAGTGGCCTAGGGATGCCCCTCAAAAAACAAAATCAGAGAGCTTAGTAATCTTGTCTCAGAAAAATCTCTGAGCCTCCTATTCATATAACCAACCACCTTCGTCCTACTTTTAATTATTGCTGGCTGCTAATTAAGTGTTGCTTTTAGTGCCTAAAGGCTGCTCTGTGGTCCTTGCACATGGCCTTCCATCTTTAAGGCCAGCAAAGATGCACAGAAACTTTTTGTTGTTGTTGTTGCATTATCTCTGGCTTCCCATTCTGCTACTAGCTAGAGAAATATCTCTGCTTTTAAAAGGTTAATATAAATAGATTAGACCCAGCTGGATAATTTCCTTTTTGAGTAACTCAATGTCAACTAATTAGCAACCTTAACTACATCTGCAAAATCCATATTGCTATGTAACATAACATGATTATGGGCAAGAGGTCTCCATACTTATCATCATGGGTATTAAGGAGGAAAATCTTGGGAGACAATTTTAGAATCTGCCTACCACAGATATTGATCCCCTTTCCCCTACTTGGCGTAAAAAGGCAATGCTCTAATTCTGCTGTCAGGGGAATGTCAGTGTACCTAAACAGAGAGTTGGTCTTCAATCTTCTGCCCAGCAGAAACAGATGGTGTTCTAATTCACCTGCCAGGGTACTTTCATGGCAGTCCAGGGAGCTGAACTGCCAATGACACTTGGCAGAAATAAGACTTAGCAAGGTGGTAAGAGGTGGATTAGTCAGCACTCCACTTACCCTATCCTGGTACAAGCAGGCTCTAGTGAGGAGTTGGGCCCCACCACCCAACCTGCAGCAACAAAACTGAATGAGGCTGTGTGAGGCAGGGGTACTCAGCACTCTGTTCTCTCCTCACCACACTCTGGGTGTCAGCAGAAACCAGTGGGGAGCTGAACTTCCACTCTCATCTAATACCAATATATCCTAAGGAGGGCAACTGCCTGCTAAAACAGATCATATAGGATACAGAGTGCCACAACATTATACCCAAATATCCATACAGCAACAAAAAAGTCACTCTTTATATCAACAACCAGGACACTGCAACTTGAATAAGATATAATAAAAAAATGTTAATATTAAAATTAGCAAAATGCTAGTTACCTGACAAGAATTTCAAAGTAGCCATCATAAAAATGTGGCAATGAGCAATTATGAACATGCTTATAACAAGTGAAAATATAGAAAATGTTGGCAAAGGATTTGAGGATATAAAAAAGAACCAAAAAGAAATCATAGATGTGAAAATACAGTAACTGAAGGTATGAAAAACAACATATCAATAGATGGCTCAGTAATGGAATGGAGATGACAGAGAAAGGAATTCATGAACTCAGAGACATATCAAGAGGTATACCTAATCTGAACAATCTGAAAAATGAGAAAATATAGACTAAGAAATAAGAACAAAAAGAACCTCAAAGACCTGTAGGCCAGTACAAGACTATCTATTTATCATTCAAAACATTGGAGTCCTAGAAAAAGAGAAGAAAGAATATAGAGTTATATAAGAATTTGGATGGATCTCAAGGACGTTATGTTAAGTAGAAAAAAATAACTATTCAAAAGGTTATATATCATATTCCATTTATCTAACAGTATTGAATAGCAAAATTAAAGAAAATTATAAGTAGACAATAGATTGGTGGTATCCAGAGATTAGGGATGGAGGTGGGAGAGTGTGATCTTGGCTATAAAGAGTTAATCAGATTGATCTTGTTGTATTAAAACAGTTCTGTATCTTGAGGGGGTGGTAGTTACATGAATGTATATATATGATAAAAAATGCATAGCACTACATATCCTCCCCCACACACAAATACACAAATAAGTGTATTTAATAAGTTCTATGGAATGTACATCAATGCCAATCTCCCAGCTGATAATGGACTATCGTCATTAAAGATGTTGCCACTGGCAAAGCCCTGCTGAAGCATGCATATAATCTCCCTGTACTTTGCTGTTTTTTGTTTGTTCATTTGTTTGTTGAACTTGCTATGAATCTGTATACATTTCAAAATAAAAAAGTTAAAAACACTGTTGAGCTCCTTAATTATATAATACTCTTTTATACATCTTGGCTTACACTCTATACCTTAGTTTATCTTTCCTTTAAAATGTTCTTATTTGGTCAAAATTATTTATGACGACTTTGTCCTAATAAGTGTCCTGAGGACCAATGTTGGCTCTTTTCTTCAGACTGCTAACAATAAGATATCCTACTTTCATTACTTTCTTTTTAAAATATTTATTTATTTATTTATTTATTTATTTATTTATTTATTTAGGGGGTGTGGAGGTGCAGAGGGAGAGAGAAAGAATCTCAAGCTGACTCCCCACTAAGCGTGGGGTGAGGCAATGCATGGGGCTCCATCTCAGGACCCTGAGATCATGACCTTAGCTGAAATCAAGAGTTGGTCACTTAACCAACTGAGCTACCCAGGTACCCCACTTACTTTTACTACTTTCAACCTATGACATAATTGTTGTGTTTGCCCTACTAGCTACTTAGTGAATAGGCAGAAAATGATGCCAAGAAAATCTGTTTCAAACTTTTGAATCTTCCTGTATAAGTGGGATACTGGATCTCTGATGAATCAACATGGTCTATTGCAATAGTCCCTAAATTTTGAAGAGATCATTTGGGATTTCTAGAGTTGACATTTTATCTTATTGTTTCTTTTTTAAGTGATTCTTTCCTTACCTTATAAAAATTTTGTAAGGAGTACCTACAAATGTCTAATGAAAATTTTGAAGTCTGCACATGGTTTTTATAGCATGCTATAACAAATAAAACAGAGAGGAACAAATACTGACATTGTAAATACCTATGGATTCTAATACCAAAGAAGATTTAAGTTAAAAATCTTTGAGTCTCAGGAAACAAATAAAGTGGCATTCACAGAAATGTTTAAGCAACTTGATAATCAGTGTTAAAATATCTAGGCAGTAAACCCAGTTGGTCACCCCTCAATTCAAAATAATGACTTAAAAAATAAAATTGTGTTTAATAAAATCTTTAACATTTTGTATTTTATGCCAACAAATGAAGAAAACTAGAATAACCTGGCAGATTTTTTTTTCTAAAATTAATATCTTGAGTAAACCACACCAACATGATACAAATAGAAGTAAATATTATCCAAGAATGTTAAAATCCTTTGAAAGGGTTGAATATCTGCCTCCCCACCCCCATAAATCAATGAAAAGAAGAGTTAAAGATTTCATGATGCATTTTGTTGTCTATATTTGATGGCTGCATTTTCAGCTTGTTTATTGGGTGAACATAGCAGTGTTCTCAAATTTTATTAATGAGGAGAAAGTTGAGGCCTAGAAAAGATCAATGCTTCAATATTAGATGACCTCAAACAAAGGCAAGGGTACAGTATAATAGCATAAAAATTTATTTATTTTACTATCAACTAAATATTCAGCTAGAGTTAAAAATGGAAGCTAACCATAAATTACTGTAGTGAAGAAAAATATACTCTTTTTTTCCACTTTCTGGTCAAATTATGTATATAGAATAACTTTCTTTTGAATCCTATAAGCATATTACTGTCCTTAGATTTAGAGGATATTTCATTATTAGCCTTTTCATATTTCTGTTGAGGGTCAGAATGCCTAATAACCCATCAATAGAATATCAAACTAAATTATTTTTTACATGGTGTATTTTATTTATACTGTACTACGACATCTAATTTTCGAGATTACAGGCTCTCATCTAACTTTCAAAATTATAGGCTCTCTTAGTCACAGAATTAACTAAATTAAATCTTATCATAGATTAGTGGGTTTGTAAATTCAGTCATCACCTGAACGAATGGTCTGAAAAGGCACAGACAGAAAACACCTGAGAGTGAAGTCTGTAAGGACAAAGCATGCAAAAAAATCATATAAACTGTCAGCATCTAGAAAAATTGTTCACTGTTTTTGACAAGCAGGTCAATGGTGAATACTCACCTTTTGCCTTTTGGACTTAAAAATATATATAGTCAGCAAGTTGGCAGTTCTTAGTCACTATGTAATTCAATGAGGAACCAGGAGAAATATAGTTTCCTGTCTCTTACATTGTGCTTTACAATTTCAGAAAATCTTGAAACACTTGAGCTTGACCTTCATATTCTCATTGTTACAGGACCAAAAAAATAAATAAATAAACAAAAACAAGCTTTGATTGAACCTTAAAATAACAATTTTATAGAAATTTAGCAGGGAGAAAATAGTCTCAGAAATTGAACTTGTTTTATTTGAATAGAGCTCTGTTTTTCTCCACATAAAAATGCCTACTACCTTGTAACTTATTGGAGCTATTAATCAAATATTTAACATAGTAAGCAGAAAAATCCCTCAAATTGCCAGCTGCAGTAATAAAAACAAGCTAGAAAGTCCATATCTGACTTTGTTGAAATCTCTATATGTCTTTATTTTCTAAAATAAAAATCTCAGAGGACAGGAGGAGTAAACTGAGAGGAAATGATCTCTAGATGTGCTGTATAATATGGTAACAATGAGCCATTGAGCAATTGTAATATTATTAGTCCAAATGAGTTGTACTTAAATAGAAATACATAATAGATTTTGAAGACTTGGTATGGAAAACAGAAAGTATAAATCTCATTAATAATTTTATAGCAATTAAAAGTTGAAATGATATTTTGAACATGTTGAGTTAAATAAAATATATTATTAAAATACATTTCATTTTTTATCAGGTAACTATATATGTGACTATATCTGTGACTTTTGTTTGTGGCTCATGTTGTATTTCTGTTGGACCATGCTGCTCTATAGAATACTCAGAGTTCTTCTACTTACAAGTTCCTTTAACAAGTTTACTCTAATACCATCTTCCCAATCACCATAGTTCTGGAGAAAAATATGCAAGCAGAACATAATAAGTTTATATATTGCATTTTTGCTCTTCTACAAAGCTTTTTCTTTCTTTTCTTTTCTTTCTTTTTTTTTTTAACCTTACCTGTTATCTGTTTCCCATAACTCCCAAGGGTGGAACACTTTTGTTCTCTTTGCATTTCTTTTGCTTTTAAGATTATTTATTTATTTATTTGTGAGATAGAGAGAGAGAGAGAGAGAGAGAGGGAGAGAGAGAAAGAGAGAGAGAGAGAGAGAGAGAGAGAGAGAGAGAGAGAGAGAGATAAGGAGCAGTGGGAAGGACCAGAGGAAGAGGGAGAAGAAGACACCCTGCTGAGCAGGGAGCCTGCCTGAGGGCTCCATCTCAGGACCAGGAGATCATGACCTGAGCTGAAGGCGGATGCTTAACCAACTGAGCCACCCAGGCACCCCTTCTGCATTTCTAAGAGGTAAGATTATATTTGCACTCAAAAGATGTAAAATAAATATATGTTGAATCAATGTCTCTAGCTCCCATTTCCTATTTTATCTGGAATGTTATGTATTTATTTATATCCTTATTTGTGTATTTCTGCCTCCCCTCACTAGGAAGTAAACTTCCTAAAGCCAAGGACTTGGTTTACTCTGATTATTGCTATTATATAAGTCTAGAGTCTAGAATAGTTGATGCTCAAAAGTGTCTGTTGAGGAATAAAAGTAGATCTGTTGAAAGAACTAGATTGAAGTGAAGTGTCAGTTTCAGCTGGCAAGGCAAATATCTTTCTTTTCCTTTCTTTACATAATGAGATTCTATTTTCCAAATCATCCTAGTTAAGAAGATAGCCCTCTAACTTTTCTTTCTTGATGGCAGAGATTTTTTTTTCTTTCTTTTCCAGTCATCTACTCTTTAATAGAATATTCTATCCTGTATTGGTCTGTTTTAAGGGTCAGATTATAAATGCCAGTTAAGGCAAAGCACTTTTATGGGAGATTGACACACTGTTGTTTTCGTGTGAATAAAGCTGTCCCAACTGTGTCCTACTTCTGCTCTGTGTCAGGCCAGGCTTCAGTTCCTTGAACAAAGAGAATGTCTTTTAAGGAATATCCATAATTATCAAACAATATATTCTTGAACGAATTCTTGAAGTTCTTTACAAAATATCAGTGGTACACTTAGGGTGATTGGGAGGAAAGGCAAGAATACCAAGCATAGTATTTATCATCAATAAATAAAAGTAGGCTAAAATAAATAATATATATTCATTTTCTAAATATAAGTTAACATATTTTATTATGTATGTTTGATATGAAAAGTCTCACATCTATGGATAAAGAGAGGATTCATTTTCATATCATAGACTTTCTGAAAAAAAGATAAAAAAATTGTATTTATTTTTAGAAAAAGAGCAGGGGAAATAAAAAAGGCAAAGCCAAAACTATAGAACTAAGACAATTTCTTTATTTTAGAAAATAAAACTCCCTTGAAGTCCTAAAGACTTCATGTTACCTATCGAAGAGAGACAGAAATGTTCACCAATCACTTTAAAAAAATGACAACCTCAGACAGAAGAATCAAACATAACATATAAGACCAAGAATATTTCTTGGGAGAGTGTTGGATGCTAAGGATCAAATCTTTATTCAATTCTGAATTGTCACTATGACAACTAATGTGACTTACTCAAAATGCAATGCTTTGCAATTCAATAGTAATATTACTAACATATGTTTCAAAGAAATGAAAATAATTCTATAATGTATGTAGCTGTTTAATTTACATATATTATCCATATAAACAGAGCTCAACCCTCTGCAATAAAATTTACTTCTTAACTTTCTTCATTTCCCAAAGATTATTCCCTACAATTCAAATACTACAGAATTTTCAAGTCCCCAAGTTAGATAAGCTCCCACATTCTAGACCATACTAAAGGAGAAGTTTAAGAATTATTAGATGGTGGGGCGCCTGGGTGGCTCAGTCGTTAAGCGTACACCTTTGGCTCAGGGCATGATCCTAGCATTCTGGGATCGAGCCACACATCATGCTCCTAGGCTGGGAGCCTGCTTCTTCCTCTCCCACTCCCCCTGCTCGTGTTCTGTCTCTCGCTGGCTGTCTCTATCTCTGTCAGATAAATAAATAAATAAAATCTTTTTTAAAAAAAGAATTATTAGATGGCAAAAGCTATAGCTAATATTTTTCTACTAAAATCATAAGAACAGGGAGTTTTCCAATGGCAGTGGAAATGATTTCACTAATAATTATACCGTCTAGATGAATGGCACACAAATATCAGACTCATGGAAGAAGATGATTAATAATTTAAAAGAAGGAACTTCTGTCCAAGTAAGTTCTTAAAACTAGTAGCAACATAGCATGCACCTTCCTGCATAGACCTTTCCTAACTGCTGCCATTTAGCTGATAACAGTGCACTGTGGTGAAAAGGGCACAACAGTTCTGTTCCACTCCTAGCTCTGGCACTAATTAGTTTGTGAACCTCACCGATATGCATTTCTGGTCTCTCATCTGAAAAATTATTGGGGCAGAATACAAATTCCCTAATGTTAATTTTTAGATGTGTCTATGGCAAAACAAACAAAAATGAAACAGAAGAAAACAAAAAACAGAAAACCACTTTTTTTTGCCACAGATGTTTATGAAGTTAATTTAAAAGCTTCCATGAGTATTTTTAAGATATATACCCCAAAATAAATTAGTTTATTTGTCATTTGTTTATCTGATTAGTTATTTTCTGACATGACTCTCATTAATCTTGATTATAGAAATGATCATACTCATTTAATAAAAAATTTTGGTAGTTCTTTATCTGATTAAAAAATAAAATAAAATCCTAGACTAAAACTGTAGCAGTTACATGAGCAACTCTACACAAACAAATTTGATAACCTAGATGAAATGGACCAATCCCTTGAAAGACACAAGCTGCCAAAATTCACAGAATAGGTAATCTGAACAGGCCTATGTCTATTGAAGAAATTGAATCAATAATTAATAACTTCCCAGAACTGAAAGCACCAGTCACAGATAGGGTCACTGGTGAATTCTATCAAATATTTAAGAAAGAAAGTATACCAATTCTCTATAATGTCTTTCAGAGAACAGAAGCAGGGGAACAATTCTTAACTCATTTTGTGAGACAAGAATTACCCTACTAAAAAGCCCTAAAATATAACAAGAGAAAACCTAGATAAACTTGTATATGGTGATGACTTTTTGGATACAACAACAAAGGCACAATCCATGAAAGAAACAACTGATAAGCTGGACTTCATTGAAATTAAAAACTGTGAATGACAATGTCAAGAGAATGATAAGACAAGCCACAGCCTGGGAGAAATATTTCAAAAGACACACCAGATAAAGGACTGTTACCCAAAATATACAAAGAACTCTTAAAATTCAACAATAAGAAACAAACAATACAATTAGAAAATGCGCCAAAGACCCTAACAGATGATTCACCAAAATATACAGATGGAAAATAAGTGTTTGGAAAGACACTCTGCATCACTTCTCATCAAGGAAATGAAAACTAAAACAACACCACTACAAATCTATTCAAATGGCCAAAATAGGAAGCACAGTTAGTGAGGACATGGAGCAACTGTAACTCTTATTCATTGTTAGCGGGAATACAAAATGGTACCACTACTTGGGAAGACAGTTTGGTGGTTTCTTATGAAGTCAGACATACTCTTACCATATGATCCAGCAATTGAGCTCCTTGGTATTGACCCAAAGGAGCTGAAAAATTTATGTCCACATAAAAACCTGCACATGAATGTTTACAGCAGCTTTATTCATAATTGCTAAAACTTAGAAACAACTAAGAAGTCCTTCAGCAGGTGAATGAACAAATAAACTGTGGTACATCCAAGTGACAGAATATTATTCATTGCTAAAGAGAAATTTTGCATGCTGTTACTAAGCAAAAGAAACCAATCTAAAAGGGCTGCACACTTTGTAATTGCAGCTATAGGACATTATATAAAAGGTAAAACTATAACAACAGTGAAAAGATCTAGTGGTTCCCAAAATGTGGGGGTAGGGGTAGGGATAGGGATGAATAGGTAGAACATGGAGGTATTTAGGGCAGTTAAACTATTCTGTATGATACCATAATTATACATTTGTCCAAACACATAGAATGTACAACACTAAGAGTGAACTTTAATGCAAACTATAGACTTGGAATAATTATGATGTGCCAATGTAGGTAGATCAAGTGTAATAATTGTACCACTCTACTGGGGGATGTTGATATTGAGGGAGGCTGTGCATGTGTGAGCAGAAAGTAGATGGGAAATCTCTGCACCTTCCCTCAATTTTGCTGTGAACCCAAAACTTCACTAAAAAATCTTTTTCAAAAAGAAGTGTAGCAGTTATTTATTTTGAATATATAAAGATTTCTTTTATTAATCAATTCAAAGTCATAGTGCTGAGCAATCTTATCAATTAAAACACTCAGCTGTGAGAAACATTACTGTTAGAAATAAAATCAGTATCAATGGAACATTCTGCCTTTGTTCAAAGGATCTCAACAACTGGGGTCAATTTGACATACTGAAGTAGCCTCAATTTCTAACTTCAGTTCTTCAGATTAAAGTAGTTTTGGAGGTTCACTTGCTTGTTTTTTTTTTTTTTTTTCACAGCATTCCTCACTTATCTTAACTTTGTAGTTGCTGAAGAAACAGAACCCAAAGTCTTCCTAATAGTGCTGCCAGTAACCAGACTATATAGAATTTCTGATAGAAACTAAAAGAATGTTTTCAAGTAGATGTGGGCAAAACCACATAATTTGAGCAATTATTACTTCCTTACCAATGATTTCCTTAGCCCTGCTTTGTTTCTCCTGCTTCCTGGATAAGACTACAGTGATAAACAACTCAGAGCTATTTCATGCTTCTCCAAGTTGCTTCTTAGAAAAGTTATTAGGTACAAACAAGCCCTATTAAAAGACCCTTCCCATTCCCTTTTATTTATCTGACCCATTGTTCCCTATTGAGTGTTTTCCCTTGCTGCAGAAATTTAATAACCCTAACTTTGTTTTACTGCAGGAGCATTCTCGGTGGTATTTATCAGATAGGCTTTCTCAACATGAAAATATATCTTAAAAGAGGGCGGTAGACATTTGTTGATTGCCCCTTTGGTTCCAATTCTCTTTCCTCCATCAACACTTTTTGATCTTCCCTTTCTTGGCTACAGGGCTTGAGTGGGATTGATTGCCTGAAACAAACCTCCCTGGCCAATAAAAATTCAAGTCAATGGAAATAAGTAATCTCCAAGATCTGAAGAGATAGCGAAAGATACCTTCTATTTTATCTGGGATTGGAAAGTATAAAAATGTACGGTCTGAATATGCCCTAGTGATGTTGCTATCCTAGTAGGAGAGTCTGGAACTCTGGTGTGAAAACTGATGCCATTAAAAGCACAGTGAAGAGACAGAGACATGAAGTCCTGGAGGATCCAGTACTGCTTTTTTCTGAACTTTTAAGATAAGTAAGCCAATAAAATCCTTCCTTAAACTAGTTTGAGGTATATTTTTTTCTTTAACTGTACTTGAAAACCTCCTAACTCTTATAACTATAAATGTAGTCTGACCTCAGGACAGAGAATATGGTGAAAATCAACTTTGGTGACTCCATATCCACCATGGTTAAATAAGACCAATTAAAGACTAGTCTGTTCCTATTTACCCTGGCCCATCCACAGGTCAAGGAAGACATAGTGATCTGGGAGCTGTGTATTTGACAGTAATCATTAATAACAGCAGAGTTAGCTCTTGCGCTCTTGATGAGGCCAGGCTCTGACTGAGAATAAAATGAAAAAATTTAGCCCTGAGGGTTAAAAAACTTGAGATTGTTTACTTAGTTTGGAAAAGAGAACTCATAGTAATTGTTTTTTGGTGTTAGGAGACTCTAAATGGTGAGAGCAACTACTAACTATTCTCTACCACCAAAGAAAAAATATTTGGAAATTTTATTAATGCTCTTCTTTGAGGATGAGAAAAGTGAGCTTCTGAGACTTAAATGGTCACTCATAGCCTGTATCTCATGAAACAAGAACTAGTAGTAAAAATACTAGTTACATTTTATTGTTTAGCCATTCTGTTTCAGGCCATGTACATAGCTTATTCCACTCAATGAAGTATAACTACCATAATTTTAATTATATAGATGGAGAAAATGAGGTACTGAGAACAATTTACCCAATAGCACTGAAGTCATAAAAGTCAAAACTGGGAATTGAACCCATGTCTCTCACCCTCTAGGGAACACATACTTAACTACTAGCAATGTTTCATCGTTAGGATCCAAGTACTTTGATTCTCCATCCAGAGATTATAAACATCTCTAAAGATGGGATCAAAGTGTCAGTTTGTTTCTCAAGGAAGCTATGGACAAACAACCAATAGAAACACAAAATTTTTCTTAGATGATTAATTCTATATATGATATTGTTTAGTTATGCCTTGTCTTTTTTTACATATGTGTGTATGAGGGTACCGGGAGTCTTTTATTCAATAATAAATACCCACTACTTACTCTTCTTTTAGGCACTGATATTTGCACTGATAATGCAGCTTTTCATGGAACTTATACTTTAGCGGGAGAAGTAATCTGGGGAAGGGGGTAAAAAAATAATAGGGACGGATAGTAATGCTATCTTTGTTAAGATGATGAAGGAAGGGAATCTGAAAATATAAAAACTGAGGAAAACCTTAAATGAAACAAAAGAAAAAATTATTTAAAAATCTAAAATGTAAAAAGAGCACTTCAACTTAAGAGAACAAGGACAACGACCTTCAGGTGAGACTCACCTGACAATTTGAAGGGTCAGTATTATTCTAGTGGTTAAGGAAAGGTAAGCAATATGGAGAGGTAGAATGTAAAGCTGGAAAAGTTTATAATTCATAAAGTTGTATAATGGCAACTCAGGTCATACATGGCTTTGTAAGACATGTTAAAATATTTAGAGTTTTTTCAGAGTTTTGTGGAAAGTGATTAGAGTTTCAATTAAGTGTGTAATAAATTCTAAATCTAATCATTAGTTTTAAAAACTGAGTTGGCATTATAATTATTGCAGTAGAAAATCAGATCTGGAATGTTAAAATTTTAAATGTTATAATGTTTTCCTAAAGGATAGCTGCCATTTTCTGTACATTCTACCCTTACTTCTTTAAGCACTATTATATTATCATATTAGTTTTCAGTTATATAAGAAATACAAAATGGCATAAACTTTTCTACTTAAAAGAGTCAAACCCAAAAGTAAAACTATTTTTAGGAAATCACAGAAAGTTTCATTGCCAAAGAGACGTTTGAGAAAGTTATGTACAGTTCAAAGCAAGAATCTATAAATATAATCACATCCTTTCTTGGCTACAGTGTTCACAACTGTACATATAATGTAGTTTTAACTTTTTGCATTCAATAAACATTATCCATTAATCTCAATGAAATATATTTTTTCCTCAGGGTTTTGGTAGTTTTAAGCAAAATCTTTAAGAAAACAATTTAATCTGCTATTTTCTGGCCTTATTATACAGCTTCAGCAGGTTGGGCTTGAAGTCAACTGATATGGCAGGTGTCAGAGGAACTCATTTCTACCACCAGAAAAAAAAAAAAAATTCTGCTATCCTTATTCAGATTGTATCATGACGCTCTCTCCAACTTGTATATGTATCCTCTGTCTCCCAATTTATTCTATAGAACCATATCCATACCTGGGCTTCTATGTTCTTAACATTTTTAAGAATTGATTACAGGTTAGGGAAAAAAATTAAAACTCCATATCTGTGTATTAAATATATATTTGTTGTAAAAAAATTGAAGTGACTTCTGCTTCTGGCAAAGATGAAATAACTGATAGGCTAAATCTCCAGCTACTTAACAATGATAAAATTTGGTTAAAATACAAAAACAGTGTTTTGAGAGCATCATGTTTTAAACACAGTAGGCAGTATTTGGGAAATAAAGATTCTGAAGGAAAAGAAATATATTGATGTGAATGCTAACTTTCCACTCATACCCAAGCTTGACATTTGATTATTTACTGTTCAGAGACAAGGACCAAAAACATACAGCGGTGGTCTGGAGCTTATAACAATCTCATTGGGCTGGAAAGATAAAAATTGGCACTGAGGTTTAACAAGCAAGTTTTCACTTTATGGGTCAAGATGCAGAGAAAGGGAAAACAAAAATTTTAGCAACTTTATCATACTGGGTTGATGAAAATTGGAGTTTAGGGGCTTTCATGTATGAAGGGGCCAAGTAAACAACCCAACCTTTCAGTTTAGCCTTAGAAGTGCTATAGGCTAGTAAAAATGGCAAACTGGAAATTTACCAGGATATGCCCATGCTCTATCTACTAGAAGAAAAACAAATTATTTCTGGAGGAAGATACCCTTGTGCAGTCTGTATTATTTTTCATGTATAATGTCCAGCATGTAAAGTAAAACTTATATGTCATATAAGGAAACAAAATTCAAAAAACTGAATTTTCTTCAAAAATCAAGAAAAATGGACAAGTAGAAAAAAACAGATATTCAGCTGTTTAAATCCCAGGTTTAGCATGTTTATTAAATGAAAATTTAAAAATTAAGACTTTCACAAAAAACAGGAGCAAACCAAAGATAACTCCTAAAACTAAAAAAGGCAATAGTTGAAACTAAAATTCAATAAATGGGTTTAACATCTTGGTTAGACACTTCAGAGGAAAAAACAATTAATTAGAATATACACCAGTAGAATTAATAGAGATTGAAGCACAAAGCAAAAGAAGAAGAAGAAAATGGAGAAAAGGGAAATGATGGAAAGATATAATAAGTATATTTGGATTTGCATGAAAAGATCAGGATAATAATGTAGCAAAAATAAAACTTGAGATGGTACAGCCCAAGTAGGACGTTATCCAACCTCCATGTATTTGTGGTCCTTCCAATTTTTTTCTTGTGTTTGATTTCAAGTTTTAAAGCATTATGGCCTGAAAATATGCATGATATAATCTCAATCTTTTTGTACTGTTTGAGACCCAATTTGTGACCCAGTATGTGATCTATCCTGGAGAATGTTCCATGTGCACTCAAGAGGAATGTGTATTCTGTGGCTTTAGGATGAAATGTTCTGAATATATATGTGAAGTCCATCTGGTCTAGTATGTCATTCAAAACCCTTGTTCCTTTGTTGACCTTCTGCCTAGATGATCCGTCCATTGCTGTGAGTGGGGTGTTAAAGTCCCCTATTATTATTGCATTATAATCAATGAGTTTCTTTAATTTTGTTATTAATTGGTATATATATATTTGGTCGCTTCTAACTTATGGGCATAAATATTTACAATTGTTAGATTTTATTGAATAGACCCTTTTATTATGATACAGTCTCCTTCTTCATCTCTTACTACAGTCTTTGGTTTGAAATCTAGTTCATTGGCTATAAGGAAGGCTACTCCAGCTTTCTTTTGATGTCCATTGGCATGATAAATGGTTCTCCACCCCCTTACTTTCAATCTGGAGGTGTCTTTAGGTCTAAAATGAGTCTCTTGTAAGCAACATATTGATGGGTCTTGTTTTTCATACATTTTGACACCCTATATCTTTTGATTGGAGCATTTAGTCCATTTATATTCAGAGCATTATTGAAAGATATTAATTTTGTGCCATTGTATTACCTGTAAAGTCGCTGTTCCTATAGCGTGTCTCTGTTCCTTTCTGTCTTTCTTACTTTTGGGCTCTCTCTCCACTCAAAAGATCTTTAATATTTCCTGCAGGGCTGGTTTAGTGTTCACAAATTCCTTTAGTTTTTGTTTGCCCTGGAAACTCTTTATCTCTCCCATTCTGAATGACTGCCTTGCTGGATATAGCATTCTTCGTTGCATATTTTTCCTACTTAGCATGTTGAATATACCATGCCAGTCCTTTCTGGCCCGCTGGGTCTCTGTGACAGGTCTGTTATCAGCCTTATGTTTCTACCATTGTAGATTAAGGAGCTCTTGTCTGAGCTGCTTTTAGGATTTTCTCGTTATCTTTGAAATTTGCAGGTTTCACTATTGTATGTCAAGGTGTTGCCTATTTTTATTGATTTTGAGGGGGGCTTCTCTGTGCCTCCTGGACTTGAATGCATGCTTCCTTCCCCAGATTAGGGAAGTTCATAATTTATTCAAATAAAATCTCTGCCCCTCTCTCCCTCTCTTCATCTTCTGGGACCCATATTATCTGGATATTATTTCACTTTATGAAATCACTGATTTCTCTAAGTCTCCCTTCATCATCAAATAATTTTCCTTCTCTCTTCTTCTCAGCTTCCTTATTTTCCATCATTTTATCTTCTATATCTTTATCTTCCGCCTCATTCATTCTCATTTTTATAGCCTCCGTTTGGGACTGGATCTCAGTAATAGCATTTTTAATTTCATTTTGACTAGACTTTATTTCTTTTATTTCTACAGTAAGGGATTCTCTAGGATCTTCTCTGCTTTTTTCAAGACCAGGTAGTATCTCTATAATCATTTTAAAATCTAGTTCAGACAGCATACTTATATCCATGTTGATTAAATCCCTGCAGTGAGTACTACCTTCTGTTCTTTCTTTTGCAGTAAATTTCTCCATTTTGTCATTTTGTCCAGAAAAGAGTGAAAGAAAGAGGAAAAAGAAAAAGATAAAACAAAACAATAAAAACAACAGAAAAAAACAAAACAAAACAAAACAAAACGAAAGAAAAAACTAGATCCTGGATGTGTTTTAGTCTTCTTGATAAGAGAAACTACATCCCAAAATAAGAAAGAAAAAAAAAACTATTTATTTATCTATATCCAGAAATAAAATGAAATAAAATAAAATACAATGAAAGGAAACAAAAAAATAATATATACATAATGTATATAAAAATAAAAATTTAAAAAGAATTAAAAAATAATTGAAAAAATAAGAAAATAACTGAAAATACTGAAAGACTAAAGAATAAAAAATAACACTGAATGCTATACATTGTTTTCCCCAAGAGCTGAAGCCCTCTATGATCCATAAACTTGGTGCAAGCCAGTTGTTCATGCTGGTCTTCTGGAGGAGAGGCCTGTTGCACTGATTCCCTGGTGCAGTTGCCCTCTTACAAATGCACCTCCCTTGCCAGGAGGCTCGGCTCACTGTAAGGTGCTCCGGATTCCACTATGTAGCACTGTTTTGCTCCATGAAGGCTTTCAGCATCGATGGGCAGGATGAAAATGGCAGCACCCCACTACCTGGAGCTGAAAGTTAACACACCCTCACTCTTCAGTGAGCCCACACAGAAAAGCAATCACTCTTGTCTCCCCGGTTTCTGTCTGAACTCTGTGTTCACCTGGCCTGTGATTGAGCATTTTTATCTCAGGCATGTGACTGAGTTTCAAAACTCCAAATTTTATGGATTCCTGCAAGCAGACCCACACTGTTCCTTCCGGGGGAGGTAGGGGGTTTTGCCATGCTATTGCCAGTTGGTAGACTCCTGCCAGGAAAGAAGTCACTTGACCATGCAGTGGTTCAGTTTATGGCAACACAAAGCAGAAAGCCAGCACCTAGACTCGCTATTTTCAGCCGGTTTCCCAACTCCTATGCTTGGGAACTCTGCCGCACACAGGCACCCCTGTACTTCTTGCGACCCTGGGGATCCTGAGACCATGTTGTCCCACCTGAAATTCTGCCCCACTTTGCCACCCAAGCACCTTTAAGTCAGGGATGTACCCCACTGTGGCAGACTTCTAAAAGTTCTGATTTTGCCCTCCACTGCTTATAATACTTTGAGGTAGCCTCCTTAAGCCAGCTCCTTCCCAGCTATCATATCCTCTGATATATCACCTCCAATTCAAGTCTCCACACTTCCTACCTTTTAAAAAGTGGTTGCTTTTCTACTTGTACAATTGCAGCATTTCTTTCCTCAGATATCCAGTTGATTTTACAGGTGTTCAGAATGATTTGGTAACTACCTAGTGTATGCTACATACCAGACAAACTTAGGATTCCCTACTCCTCTGTCCTCTTAACTCCCCTAAAGATCTGCTAACCTAACATTTTTCCAAAAGTTAATAGCTGCGTACCCACAGAATCAAGATTAGGACTCAATTCAATGGTGTCAGTATAAATGTCAGTAAAAATTCAAGAGCTGGCCTTCTGACTTCACTATGGGCACATTTTTTTGACCTAATGTGCAATTTCATTAACCCCTATTAAATATTTTTCTAAATTATATAAGGAGATTATAGGTTTGTTATATGGGTTACATAAAACAAAACTTTTAAAAAACTTAAAGGAGTCCTATTGTATCAGCTAAATTATTATTTAAGATTAGATGACACAAAAACATATGGATGTATGTAAGTAATTGCCAACATTTTGAAACACCAAAACTGAAATTAACAGGCATTCGATAAAGAATATGAGGCAAATACTTTATATGCTTCAACTTTATAAAGAGATAAATTTTCAGTCACATATTGGCAGAAATGCCCATGTGACTTTTCAATAACATAATTATTAAAAGAGACTTGCCCCTCTCTTGTTTATCTTTTAATGTCTTTCTACTTATAATTAAAACTCAGTCGCTTATTTTGGTTGATTAAAGATGGCTACAGATTTGTTGGCACTCATCTATGTGTCCTCTTGAATCTTGGCAGGCTCTGTGGCTGCTCTGACAAACAACATGCAGTGGAAGTGATGCTGTGCCTGCTTCTAAATCCTGGCCATGAGGCTGGTGTCTTTTCCGCAGCAAACTTGCTCAGAGAATTCTGAGCAGCCAGGTAAGAAGTACAACTCCCCCGAGGCCACCATATTGAGAACACCACAAGAGAAGACCACATGGAGAAACCAAAAGAAGTCCTGAGACTACATAAAAAGAGATGTCCCACGTTTCCAGCCCCCAGTTGTTTGAGTTATCCCTACTGATATCCTGTACATTGTGGAGCAGGGGCAAGTCTTTGTGCCCTTGCCTAAGGGCCCACAAAATATAATGAATAATAACAAAGTGGGTTTTAGTTTAAGTCACCAAATTTGATGAAAATTTGTGTTAAAACACGGAACCAGAGCACTGACCACGATAAAATCTGGAATCAGGTATTAGTGAAAATCAAGCGCCTACTTAGGGTATTTTCTTAATAATACCATCCCACCTCTAAATGAAAGAAAATGTATCTAAACTGCAAATATCATCCTAAAGTTTGTGATTAGGCCATAATTTCAATAGCATTATTTGGGAAGCAAAGTTAAATTAGCAAAACTTACTACAAATAGGAAGACTGAAAGATCCTTAGGAATCTAGACGTCTTCCCACCTGTGTCGGTTGGCTATTATAAGAAATAAGATAAACACTTTAAAGTATCCTGCCAAGCTCTATATGCCATCAAATATAATGATAGCTATTTATCTAAATTACCTTTGATGAGAAGCCATTCAGCCAACAAATATATTTACTGAACATCATTAAAGGTATTAGAGGGAAAAATATGGTAAGACAAAAGCAAGATTACTTGACCTCATGGAATGTACACTCTAGTTGCGTAGACAGACAAAAGAACAAATAAAAGACAAAGAAAGCATTTTTAGGATAAATAAGAAGCAAGAAATAAATAAACCAGAAAGGTTAGAGATCACTATGGAAAAGTCTACTTTAGATAAAGTAGTCAAGGAGACTCTCTTTGAACAGAGGTTGTATAAGAGACAAAAATGAAATTGAGACAATCAGATGAAGAGGAAATTGTGGCAACATTTATAGTGGGGACAGGGGTCCAACATGTATATTTTCACCAAAATGAAAATAATTTTACGTATTCTAACAACTGAGGAAAGACCAATGGGATTAGGAAAGGACACAGACATAACTGTGAAGTGAGTTTATTGATTCAGCAGAGGTGGGTTATGCCCAACTGTACAGACCAATAAGAATGGCAAATTTCAGGGGTGCCTGGTGGCTCAGTCAGTTACATGTCTGCGTTCAGCTCAGGTCATGATCCCAGGGTCCTGGGATTGAGCCCCACATCAGGCTCTCTGCTCACTGGGGAGCCTGCTTCTCCCTCTCCCTGTCTGCCACTATGCCTGCTTCTGCTCTCTCTCTTTCTCTCTCTGTGTCAAATAAACAAATAAAACCTTTAGGAAAAAAAGAATGTTAAATTCTATTCTAGGAACTTTGGAAAACAATACAAACTTGTAAGCAGTGAAACAATATGAGCCAACTTACACTTTAAAAAGATCACTTTTAGGGGCGCCTGGGTGGCTCAGTCAGTTAAGTATCCAACTCTTGATTCCAGCTCAGGTCATGATCTCGGGGTTGTGAGATCAAGCCTGCATCAGGCTCCAAGGTGGGCATGGAGCCCGCTTGAGATTCTCTCTCCCTCTCCCTCTGCCCCTCTCTTCCCTCACTCTCTTTCTCTCTCCTTCCCCTCTTTAAAAAAAAAAAAAAATCACTTTTCCTGCCATAAAGAGAAGAAAGAGAAGCAAATTGACAAGTGGTAAATACAGTAATTTAGATAATAGTTAACAGCAATCCAAGATAAATCATATAGTAAAGGAATCTAAAACTTGGCACATTTCCAAAATATCAGTATATAATTTAAAAATGTAATCAATATAATTCAGAGATATAATCAATAGGACTTGCTATTGAAAGGATGCGGGCAGGGAAGCAATTGTTAACATAAACAAGTAATTACAAATATAGCTATATAGAAATTATATGTTAGTTGTATAAATATAAATTACTACTATTAATAACAAGGGATTCCCCCCTGAATTCCTGGCTTCAAGTGGGTGGTAGTAGTATTTACTGAAATGAGCAAGAAAAAAGTAGAGGGAGCTTAAAAAAAGATATCAAGAGTTACAGATGTTATAAAAGGTAGCTGTCTGTGAGATATGAAATTAGAGAGAAACGGAGTCAAGGAGCTGTCCAGACAAAGAAAATAAAACTTTGAGTCGTCGGCATGAAGATGACACTGGAATTATTTGGAATTAGTGAGATTACTGAGAAGTAATGCGAAAGAAATCCTTAAAAGACCCAAGACCAAACCCTGAAGATCTCAACAATTAAAGATTCAGTTTAGGAGGAGGCGCTGGAAAAGAAAATGGGATAAATGGTAGACGAAAATCCAAAAGAGAAAGGTTTTGTGGAAGCCAAGAAAGAAGAGTACTTCAAGAAGGAGAAAGGCATTCATTGAGTCCTGCAGTAAAAATGTCATTGATAACCTTGACAAGAGAAGATTCAGTGGAATGTTGAGGGGTGGAACTAAATGTCAAGGAGAAGAGGCAAAATCAGGAGATCAGGCAATGGAAACTCTTTGTGAAAAACAAATCATCTATGAAGTCTGTTAATAAATGGGGCCAGATGGTAAGTTAAGAGTAAACTTGTCAAAAAAAAAACCAACAACATGGGGTGCCTGGGTGACTCAGTTGGTTAAGCATCTGACTCTTGATCTTGGTTCAGGTCATGATCTCAGAGTTGTGAGATCGAACCCCAAGTCAGGCTCCACCCTCAGTGGGGAGTCTGCTTCTCTCTCTCTCTCTCTCTCCCTCTGCTCCTTCCTCTGCTTGTGCTCTCTAAAAATAAATAAGTAAATCTTGAAAAAAAAAAAACAAACAACAAAGAGTACACTTATCATGATGAGCACTGAGTAATTTATAGAATTGTTGAATCACTATATTGTACACCTGAAATTAATATAACACTGTATGTTAACTATACTGGAATTAAAATTTTTAAAATAAAAAATCAATTAAGAATAAATAAATAAATAAATGGGGTCAGATAAACGCTTCTATAACTGAAATGAGACTGCAGTCTCCAGAACAAGAGAAGCTATCAGAATATGTTTTATGTTTGTGGGGATTATCAACTGGAGAGGAAGAGATTCTCTAGGAAGGAAGGAAGAGGTATGACTAAAAGAGAAAACCTTTTGAAAGGGATTAGATCCAGAGAAATGCAGGGGTGGAATGCTTTTGAAGAGACGAATAACACTGTAAACTGTAGTAGGAGAGAAGAGAAAAGACTAACACTGTAAACTGTAGTAGGAGAGAAGAGAAAAGACGGGTGTGGGAGAAATTTGTAGATTTGGTGGTGGAATGTGGAGGCAAATGGCTTCTGATGGCTTCTACCTTGTCAGTGAGTTAAAAGATGAATATTTAGCTCAGATTAAAGGTGAAGAAGGTTAGGAGACAGAAGAAGATATATCTTGCAGCATAAAATGAGCCCCAAAGAAAGCATTATTAGACTTTGGCAGTTTTGAGGACCTGTTTAAAAATGGGTAATATGAATTATTCAGGTCAGCTGAGCAGTTATTTGCTGAAGTACAAATCTGGAGAAAATAAATGGATATTGGTGTTTAAATCATCCTCATGTCTTCAGGTGAATTCTATCTATGTGAAATAAAAGAGATTTGGTAGGCTTTACAAATAATGATAATGATGGAGCATGAATTATAGGCTAGATCAGGAAAAATGAACACCAGAGAGGTCTGATTAATAACGATAAAGTGGTATAATACAAAGATTAGAAATCTTGATGAAATCAAAGAATCATTGTAGTAGAGGTACTTCAATAAGTAAATTGGAAAATAGGATATAATCAAAAAGAGATATTTTTATCCTGTGATTTTAGAGATAGATCAAGTGTAATAACCTAAGTAAATGTATGTAACTTGATATAAACTGATAAAAACCTATATAGTAAAGTACATTACCACCTAGGATTTAGTTATATTAAGTTTCTGATTAAGTACTATTTTCATGATTATTCTATAAATTTCAACAGACTAATCTGGTTAGAACCGCTAAGTTAAGTAAAGAGATAGGTGGTAAATTCATATGTAAACAGTAGGTTCATGTAACCTAATGGCATGAGAATGTAAGTTAGTATCCCTTAATATAGTTATGTTCCATGAGCTGAATAGAAGAAGTAGAAAAGATCTCAACTATTATAATTTTAGAAGAGTTTATTTTTTTCTACAAAGAAGGAGATACTTGTGGGTTTCTTTTTGAAATTTAAGTAACACATTTGATAACTAAAAAGTATCATCTGGAAAAAATGCATTAAGAAAAATGTCTGGGTTTTGTTGATTTTTTTTAGGTATTTGTGGAAAAGCAAACAGACATGCTTTATACTTCAGTGTTCAAAGTAATGTGAAATGTACCTCAGGGGAAACAGAGTAGACTTGTAGCAGGTGCAAGTCTTACTCCACAAATGTAAATAATCAAGAAATGTATTTTTCTTTATAATTCTGTATTATTTTCCTTTCATTTGCCCCACTGAGAGAGTGGAGAGGAAAAACCTTAATCCAAGTCAGTTTAAATTCTCTCCCTTACTTCCTGGAATTGTGTGCAGCTTTTAATATCTTGTATAATAGTGAGGATTTCATAGTTAATATCTGCTCCTCCTATGCCTTCAATCTCAGTTGACAACCACTGAAAGAGTCATCACCCCATTTGATCATTTTCATTTGTTCACTCCAGTGTCTCCACTTCATCTCATGTTAAAATCTGAATAACCTCTTTACTTTTAGCAGCATTCCTTGTTGGCATTTACTTTACTACCTCCACACCATACCAGAACATGACAGTGTCTCTGTGGATGTCACATGACAACACCACTCTTTAGTTCATATAATCATTCAGCTACACCCATGCTATAGTGGTGCAGGTAAGAACCCAGTAAGCTCATTTCTAGATACATCACACATACATTCTTAGAATGGGGCCTTGCTACTTTTCTATGGTCTACTAAAAACAGAAGTGCTCTTTTTTTTTTTTTTTTCTTTCCTGCTCTTAGATTAGATGATCCTCATTGGCTTTCTACTGTTCTACTCCACTTGCAGCTCATCCCACTTGAGGCTCAAACCCTTTTTCAAAGTGATTCTACCACATCTAAACTCTCCCTATTTCCATTTTGATAATTTTTATCTTCCATTCTGATCTAGTCTGAGGATGACCTGGTTTTCATACTGTAGATATTCCCCCCCTATATTTACTTTTTAAGATATGAATTCTATTTCCCTCCAATTACCAAATCTTTGAAACACAAAGGCAGTATTTGACCACTGAATTCTCTTAGCCATATTAACCTTTCTCTGAGTGAGGAAAGGGTCAAATCATGCAAGAAAACACAAGGAGAAATTATGGATTAATATTTTGAAATTGTGTATTGTTATGTGGTAGTGATAAAGAATTAATAAAATCTTTTCAAATAAGGTTTAAGCAATCCAAAAATTCTGTGAACAATTGTTAGAAATCTATAAAAATAAACTGTAGATGCTGCTTTTGAAGGGAGGGTTATAAAGTGGGGGAGTACAGAGTGATAGAAAACAAGAAAAGATATGCTATGATATTGTGCCAATTTTAATTAAATAATTACTAAGACCAGGGCAAAAATACAGGTAAGTATATTAGGTTATCTGTTCTATATCTAATAGATAATTGATAATATTGTGTCTTTGTGTTCTGTAATAAGCTATATTTAGGTATCATGTTGTTTAGAGAAAACAAGAAGGGTTAGCTTTGACCATGTTATAAGACTGGTCTAAAGTCCTATAGAATGCTTTGATATGAAAGCTATATACTAGTATGGGAGTCATAGAAATGAAATATTAATGCTTATTTTCTATTTATTTCCACTATTACAAACCCCACAAACACTGTTAGTTTTCTTTAGTCAATTATCATTTAAAGAGTTGTTAAGTAAGAAGGAAAAAAGTCTTTATGTTTACAGATGCAACTACCATTTCTTCTGCTTCATTCTTTTGTGTAGACCCAGGTTTTGATTTGGCATTACTTTTCCTCTGCCCTTCCTTTAATATTTCTTATAGTTCGGTTTTACTGGTGATTAAATCTTTTAGTGCTTTTGTATCTGAAAAAGTATTTATTAGTCCTTTTTTTTTTTTTTGGAAGGTATTTTTTTTTTTGGAAGGAAGAATTCAGTGTTGATAGTTTCTCCCATTAATTTCAAGATGTTACTTTCTGTGTGTATCCTCAATGGGGCAATGTCATTCTTAAGAGAGTGAAAATTGATTGCAGGGAAGAGGGCAAAAATTATATTACAATGGCTTGTGTCCTTCAAAAGAGCCATAATACATATAGTATAGATGAGTATTGAACAGAAACCTGTATGTATATTTGTATATATTGAACAGATACAGAGTATATCTGAGGTACTGAGAGTTGATCAGGCAAGAGTGATTAGGAAAAAAGTATTTTAAAAGTCTTCTGGGTGAGGGTAATAATGAAAAGAAGGCTGAGGAATACTGCTCTTTTATCTTCTCACTTGCATTGTTTTGATGAGAAATCTGTTAATAATCCCTATATTTTTCCTCTTCTTCATATAATACTTCAGAACAATATGATTATGCTGAGACTTGTGGCAGTTTTCTTCATATTTCTTTGGGATTTGTTGAGATTCTTAAATATGGATTTATTATTTTCATAAAATTGGAAAAGTTCCACTCATTATCACTTCAAATATTTTCCACCCTCCTCTTCCTTTCAGGGTCCCCAATTACACATATATATTCCACAGATTTTCTCTCTGTGTTTCATTTTGGATAGTCTCTATAAATCTCTAACTTTTTAAGGTCCCTGACCTTTTCTTCTGCAATATCTAATCTTCCATTCATCTCATGTGTGATAAAGATAGTTGTGTGTGTGTGTGTGTGTGTGTGTGCATGCATGCATTTGAGTAAAAAGGGCAGAAACATAAACATTACACATCTTAATAATATTAATATTCAAAGTCAGAAATTAATACATCGTTTCATACAGGCCAAGAATTCCATGGCTGACTCTAATGTAGAAGGCTATATTTAGGAACAATGATTTAACTCATGAATTAATTATATCCCTTCGTTGTTGAGCCATATTACAATGGGATCCTACATTCTATTTTAAGATGGGTTTAAAATACTATGAGAATAGTAAGGTCATCTTATTATAACCAATTCATTCATACTTAAAGCCACACCTATATAAACAAATGATTAAAAGGTGATTTGATTTGAAATTAAAATTATACACACACACACACACACACACACACACACATAATAGATACAAATGACCAAGATCTATTTGAATGGAATAATGAAAACCTAAGCCAAGTTATAATAAAAGCTGGAGAGTGAAGATAGGAAAATTGTATCAATAATCCCTGGATAAGGAATGCAACCACGCATGGGAACTGCCTATCATCTATAACAAAGAGGAAACTCGTACATGCCATTTGTCTTGCTTAGAAAATTCCACTAAATATATGAATCTGTACATAAAGGTCATTGTGAACAAAACAAATGATACCCTGAGAGTAGTTATATTTTTAAAGGCAGCAGATTTTCTCATGCACATTGCTACTACAACATTTCTACCTTGTATAAATGCAATTACAGCAACATTTTTACCTTGCTACTAGTCTGCATTGTGGTCTCAGAAGTGCCACTGTCGGGTGATTTGTCTCCATGGTGAAATAAAATATAAAGAAACTCTAATGTACACTGGACATATCCCTGAGACCCAGAGATTTTTAAACTTATTTTTTTTCTGTATGGAAGCATTTTTATTGAAAAATATATATTATTATCAATAATTTTGATGTAATTGCATTTATACTATGTTCAGGACACTAAAAGTAGTATAGTGTCATCACTTTGAATGGTGTCTGACCACCTTTTCTTTCATGACAAGAGGAAAGAACTTATCTAAAATATATATTGAATATTTGAAACCCAAGTAAGGAAGAAATGGAACCATGAAGTTCTCCTTGAAGTGACAGGAATTTGCTTTTCTAGAAAGTAATTGTTAGCTCCATTCTTTTCTAACCTGCATATAAATAATTCTTGTTGGTGGAGCTCTAAATAAATAAACACATGCAAGATCAATCATTGCACAGATGGCACTGCATTTATTTTTGACCAAAGTTTTATTAAGTAAAAAAGAGGGTAACAATGGACCAAAATAAACTAATTAGACCAGAAGTCTGCCTATTTCTTCCTCAGGATATTAGACCAAGAGCTTTGTAAAAGAAGAAGCTGGTGTGAATTTTGAGGGATAGTTAACAACTAATGGCTGCATTTTGAACTAATAAATATTATTTGAACATGAAATAGACTACACTTTAGAAACAACCTCTGTTACTATCATTCCTTTCATGTGTTTTCTTTGAGAAGATGTATTTGCTTGGGATGCAAAGTGAGGACAGAAGGTATACTTCTTCATCCACTTCTTTTGGGCAAATTGTTTTTATAGTAATTCATGTTGTTCTAATAAAATGACCTGGATTGACATTACTGTTTTCAGGTGAGATTCTTGAGATTGGATTTCCAGGCTATTTAGCACTGAATAATTTCCAGCTATAGTTCTAATCTGTTTAGACTTGTGAAGTCTTAAATTACCACCTAGGTATAAATGAGCAAACATTTCATTAAAAAATGAAGAGTTTTATGACAATACCTTTCCTTGGAAAATGGAGCCACCTGAGCTTTTCTAATAGCTGGTGACATCCATTAGTGGTTTTCTCTGAAATTGAAAACATTTTCCATCTGTTCATACACACTCATTACAAAGTAGTTAAGAGCCTGTGGGATCACAAAGGCACATTTTGGCAAATTACAAAATATCAAAATGAGTTATTGAAGAGGCAGCAATGACTATATAATAAGCTGCTGAAACTCGCAATTGTCTGGTTTTGTGTAAGAGAAGATATCTGTACGCTAAAATCTAGTTTACCTTTTTTTTTTCAATACTAGGGACTCTTCTATTTGATGGTATTCATTTCTGGGCCTATGACCCAAATTCTGTCCTCCATGGGAATTTGTGTAATTTTGTGAATTTTAAAAGTAAAGACTTTCTTTTTCAGTCTTCAGGGAAGTGCTATTTAATGGATTCTCTTCAGAGGAACAAATTGATGCAATGGACTTAAACAAAGGCAGGAAAGGATTCAGGTGCACACCAAGAAGAAAATCTTGATTGTCAGTCTACTAAATAATGGAAAAATCAAGGGTGCAAAGCAATAGAGGCTTTTCACCTGGATACCTTCAGCAAGAGATGACATGGCCATCTCTGCTGGATGCTAAAGACAGTCTCTTGCCAAACTGATGGGGAAAGTCCCAGTTGATCTTTGGCAAATGTTTCAGTTATCTCTTTTTCTGACTTAATAATAACATATTAACTATGCAAACGTTGTTTGTGTGTCACCTAGAAGTTGCGACCTAAAGGAATGTGATATGTTGCAGCTAAGGTTCAACGTAAGGTGCAGAACAGCTCATAGCAATAGCAATCTTTGTGAGACAAGAGAGGCTAGGTCTTAAACGGTAACAATATGAGAACTGAAAATGAAGCGGAGACGGAAAGAAAAATATGGCTTCAAAAAAGAAAACCTTATTAAGTTTGCACTTTTCCCCAAGCCTTATCTGCAAATACTACGCAGATGTAAAACCAGAGATATTTTTAAAAATACGTATGTAAACAATATTTATTTTGTTGTGTAGGTGGAACAATTAAAATTTGATAAATTTAATGTTATTTCAGATTTAATCTTTCAGGCGATTTTGTCAATGCAACTTATTTGCATGAAATAATTCTATACTGAGAGTCTATCTTCATTTTATTCTTATTTCTCAAGAACTGAAAAGGAAAGAAGGAAGGAGAAATGGAGGGAGGGAGGGGAGGAGTAAGTAGAGAGGAAGGAAAGGAAGGTGGGGGAAGCAAATACTTAAGCTTAAGCATGAAACTGTACCATTATCTCTAGCATTCACTATTTAACATCATGCCACAACAATTTTTCAGATGTCTTTAGAAATACAAATCAAAGTGAAACTGAAAGAAGAATCGCATAGTCTCAACAGCACTTCTCAGTGTTTGGTAGTCTTAGACAAGATGATTTTTTTCAAATCCAAGCTTCATTCATTATAAAAATCAAAGATTAGTTTTACCACTTTTACGTTTTAATTTTTGTTTACCAGCCAATTAGATTTTAATGCCCTTCAATATTATAGAATTAGTTCAAATTGTTGTTAAAGAGGTAATATTTCTGCTATCTCTAATTTTGGAGATATCTCCAATTTTTTCCCTTAAGAAAAAAGAAAGGTAAAAAACGAACTCTAGTTAAATACGAAAGAATTCTCATCAGAAAATAGTTGTAAGTTTTAATGTATACCAGAAATGCTGGCTCACGAAGGTATAAATCTTTCCTTGTTTCTTTCAAGATGGTTTTCCTTTTCTATATTAAATATTGAATATTTTCTTCTATTTACTATACCCTTTCACTCATAATGCAGAATCTAATATATTTTTCTAACACCCTGTTATGCCACTCTGCACTATTAATATAAAAGAGAAACTAAAAGAGAAACCAGCTGCTTGATCACTCATTAGATCGCATTATACAGTCAGTACTAATCTGAATGGTACATTCTTGGAATGAGGCTCCTTCCTCATTTATTTGAAAAGCACTGTGTGGTATATTTGCTCTCCATACAACTGTGAATAAGAAGAAATATTTTTTGATGAAATCTGCTTTGAATATTTTTAGGAAGATCAACCTTTAAAAATTGAGGATGTTTGTACTGAAGCATAATAAAATCATTAAACACAGGTAAGACTGCCGCTAGGCTGAAAAGGAGATTTCAGCCCCAAATTCAATGCTGAACAGAACTCTGGTCCAGTCTGTGGTAAATACCTTATGAATTTTTGTAATACTAATTTTCAACTCTTACCTGATGGAGGATAGTTCATTCTCACTCAAGATGGATAATACCAAGTGCTATAAATTTGTATTTGGAGGCCATATTCCTTTGCATATTGTATACTGCATATTAGATCTGACTTCAAATTGAATTCAGTAGTAAAGTTGCAAAAATCAGTATAATCATATAAATTCTGCCTTTATCAGCTATGATGACAAATACAGTCTATATGCCAAAGGCTTTAATGAAATTAAGTTGAGCTTGATGGGAGTCAGGCAGGGGCCTAACAAGAATAAAGTAGCAAGCCCAAAAGAAACTCAAACCACTTTTAAATCCACATTCTATTCACTACTTGTTTGGTTTTCATCAGCCTGTGCTAGTGAATTCTGAGCATATTTGCTGCAGACAGATGCTAGTGCTGTTTCAGCTTATTGGAACAAGGAACAGCAGGAGGTATGGATTAGGAGAAGCTATTGATAAACAGGGATGGGCTGAATGAGTTTTTAGCAGGCTAAAGACATATTATAGATGGAGTGCTTTTTGAGGATGACTTTAAATCTGTAGTATTGCCATATATATGACAACATTATTAAACAAAAGAGGTAAATATTAAAAATAATTAAAGCAAATGATATACTTTAACAGAATACACATGAGCCAAAGAGTTCTGATCTTAGATACACTTTTGTTGATGCTGCATAAATGTACATTAAAATTGTGTTATTTTTCTATAATGAAATAGGCCCTCTTAAGTAAACCCAGATATCTTCAGCATTTTCTACTGAAACACCCAAGCTTTACTTTCAGTATTTTTCAAGGCATAGTGAGCACATTCCTGAAGTGTAGATAGAGAAACAGATTCATACATACAAACAACTCTAATTAAGCATCAATAATAAATATTCACTACTCATAGTGTACATTTGTGAAGTTTAAGTATAAATCGCTTTAAATTTGCAGTTAAAAGACCAGGTTTCAAGTCTAAGGTTCATTACTTACTTATTGTTGATGGGAACTCAGAGAAGTAAATTAAACTCTTCAAATTGAAATTTGGGCATTATAATAATTATCACATATAGTGGTTGTGAAAATGATAGTACCACCAATTATTGCTTAAGACGCTATTAATTACTGTATTCAAGAAATTATGAATGTCACCTTATGAAATTAGTATAAATAAAACATTTGTGATTGAAGATAGGTTTACTTATCTGAATTTATTCTTAAGTTTGATAAATAATAAAGTATTGTTAATAAGGAAAACTTTAAAAACCTATCGTTTGTGTGACAGAATTTAGGCATGATCTTTGACAAGCAATGGAAAGCATATGATCACTTTAAGGGCAGCAGACAGCCATCGTGTAGCAATAACATCAGGAAAATGAAAGTTATTGATTAAATAGAAGGAGAGCGCCAACAATGAAGGGAAAGAAGCATTTTCCTGTCTACTTAAAGGAACAAAAGTGAGCAGTAGAGACAAACTTTATTTTAAAAATAACTAAAATATAGGACCACAGGTTTTGAAGATCACCTCAATTTGTTTGCACTTGTAATGAAACAGTGACATCATAACTACCAAAAAAAAAAAAAAAGAATTTTCTAATAAGAGTTTTTTTGCATTTTTTTCATCAGCAATAGCAATAATTACAAAGTTACTACATAACAAATGAATGCAGGCATTAATTAAATAAAAACCACAATCCTTGGGAAGCTTACTTTCCTATACTCATTCCTATAATCAACACATGTATTACATACCAACTTTGTGTAACGCAATATTACCTAATATAATGACAGAGACAGAAAATGTTATAAAAATTAAGTCCATTAACAACGTACTAATTCTCCTCTTGTTAATATTAAGTATATTTGAAGAAACGTAAATTCATTGCATGGTTTAGAGAGGCATGGGCCCACAGACCAAAAGGCCAAAGAGATTTTTATAAAAGGAAATAGACTATAGTAGACTTCTGCAAAATGAAAAAAGTAATTTTGAAAAAAAATTTAGGTGTTTCTTGGTCACTGCTAACCAGATATAGAATTGTCTATCTGCTGCTTTAAAAACAATATTTTAAATATGTCTTGTTAACAAAAAAATTTTGTTATTAGTGAATAAAATATCAAATGTTGAGATATAATAATTTAAGGAAGAGAACAAAGATTTTGAGTTCAGCAGACTTGCTTCCATTCTTGGTTTTACCATTGTAAAAAAAAAAAATTATCCTGACACTTGTTAAAATGGTAAAAAAGACTATTCTAGACTATTGTGGTAGATGTCAACACTTTGGCAATAGGGAAGAGCAATGGAGCGCAACTTCGAGTACTATAATAAAGAAAAGGAAATATAGCCAAAGAGCAGGCTGGAGGGGGTATTTGGTGGATGGAAAATTAACAAGGGGAGACATCAAATGTACGGGGATTTCTCGCTAAACTGATTTAGGATTTGTGCTGAAGTCAGACCAACAATTTATACATCAAAGCCAAGGGATGAAGAAACTGATCAGATACCAAGGGTGGGGGATTCTCTCTAAACTGGCTTAGCAGGATTCTTGCTAAAACTGGACTATTCAGGCCCCGCAGGACAAGGACCATGGTCCATGCCAACAGCAGAGGGCTCCGAGGAGCTTGAGCAGAGTTTGATCAAGGAGAGTCTTTGTCACCACTTACACAGCTGTGTGATCTTGTTAATTTACCAAAACTTTTTAAGCCTCAAATTCCACAGCAGCAAAACTAGGGTACTATTGATCATGAAGTTGTTATAAGGCAGAAGTTTCTTTGGTACTTGTGATAGCATGCTGGTCTGGATAAATACACAGCTTTCACACACCTGGATTCCTTAGGATTTTAGGCTGGATTTGAATTGAGAGAAGTGAAATACTTCTGACCACAGGCCCTGTCTTCCACAAGAATTTCAATAAAACACTTTCAGCCCCCTGGCTTTAGCCTTTACAGCTGTTAATATTTTCTCAGATAGAAACCCAACACAATATTTTAAACTCCAGAGGCTTAGTATAGTTCCCAGTTGCCCAGAGGTAAAGGCAACACTTAGTTTCCTACTGAATGATGAAAGATAACAAGATTATATTAGCAAAAAAATTTTTTCTCTACCAGCTCCGGGCATTATATTTCATCTCATCATCTGAGTTTATAAATGATTTGAAATACTTGAAGACGATGAAGAAAGTACAATGTTAGGGAACAAATAAAGCTTGTCTTATTTGACCAGTATCAAGGCTTAATATAGTAGGAATAAGGGAGAAAGGTGGTAAGTACAGTCCTTCTGCTTCACCTCCTGGTCACCATTCATAGCAACTCTCATTAGCATCCTCTTCTTCAACAGAGAGGAATTACTGTTAAAGAACACTAAATATGTGTGTGTGCTTTTATCCAGATGTCATCGATTATATTTTAAAATGTCATTTGTTCTCATTACAGAGGCTGAGCTGGATGTTTGAAGCTGATTTTACAGAGCGTAAAATGAGAACGAGTAAGTCTCAAGGTATTCTGCTTTTTAATGGCAAAGCTCTATATTATTTTCTCTTTAGAGTAATATTTTACTTTATACTACTTTATTCTTACACAATAGTAGACAAAAATTAAATTTTATTTAAATGGGCATATCTAGAATTTTAAAAAAATATGACATTTTGCAAATGAGTGACAGTGTTTATCCATAAGAAAGCAAAACTTTGGGAATACTGTTTTTCTTAACTTTATATATCTAAATTTTTCCCCTTTAAACCAATTTTTGCCATATGAACAACTGCTAGTCAAATGATCATTTTATGAGTTTGAATGTCATTTTTAATCTGCAAGCTATTTTTACCTAAAAGTGGTGAAATCTATAATGCAAGTTTTCAACAAGAATCTCAACATTCTCTGTCAGGTTAGGAAAGAGAAAAATTCTAATAAGTAGAAAAATCTTGAAAGTCCCTTCTAGACCTTTTTTAGGTTCAGCAAAAATGCTACTTCTTCTAAATTTCCATGGTGCTACTCACAATTCAACTACTTTTTTTTCAAATATTGATTCTTTTTATATTGAAATATTTATGAGAGATAATAACATGAGAACATTAGTACTCATTGAATATTTACTATGTTCTAGTCACAGTACTTGGTGTTTTGCTTATGGCATTCATTTGCCTCCAAACTCTCTATATGATAAGTAATATTATTTTTATCTTTCAGATGTGAAAATTTCAGCTTACTGAAGATAAGAAACTTACCCAAGGCTGCACAGCAGCGAGGTGGCAAAGCCAAGATTTTAATTCATATTGGGTCACTCTTGAGCTCTCTTTCCATTATGTGAAACCTAAAACCTTTACAACTGTAACTCTACCATGGATCCAGCTCTGGCTTACCAAATATTAACTATCTGAGAAAACAACTCATAGCTTTACCTTGAAAACTTTTTGTTCTGTTTTGTTATTATTTTTGTTTTTTTCTGGAGGGGTTAATTGTTAAGTGAAACAAGTAAATTGCTTCAGGCAGAAAAGAAAAGAAACTGATATCTTGTTCTCAGGATCAAAATAAAAGCCCACACTATCCCTTTGAAACATTTTCAGTCCAGCTTTTTGAGGTATGCCTATCATAGAATACGCATTGAATGCCCAAAAAAGTATTTATTGAAAAAAAAAAAAAAAAAAAAAAAAAAAAAAAAAAAAAAAAGAATAATAAATGTCTTGGATAAAATTCTAACCTAAGATAGTCATTCTGGCCTAAACAGGACTTTGGGTCTTACCTGTGCCTTGAGAAAGGGATCTGAAATTTCTGATGAATGGTTATATTACCTGCAATGATGCCCAGTTAGCAGATTATTGATGATTTCCAAAGAAAACAATTGTAGAACAGAGAAAGAAATGCTTCCAAAAAAATGATTTATACCACCCACATAGAGCAGCATATAAAACACATGTTCCATAAAAGGCTAAGGCTCAAATGTGTGTTCCGCGAGGGAGTGTTTGTTTTAGTCAATTCTGTACCACTAGCATTTCAGTAGCTTTCCAGTAAACATTTCTATAATAAATGATTTATTATTCATTTGCAACAGTAGTTTAAGGATGGAAGTATTGGGAGAGAGAAAGGACACTATATTTTTTTTCTAGTCTCAACTGTCATTGTATGGTAGTGAGATTTTATTTTAAAATTTTATTTCAATAATCTTCCAAGCAATGAAATTAAGGTCATCACAATTTCTGTAAATCAGTCCTTTAGGGATATATTGGCATTTAGGGTTTCTGGGCTCTCTCCTGGAGGCACTCCAAAATGGACGTGAGAATCGGTGGCATGACACACTAGAAGATCTCAAGCTCAGGGATCATATCCTACTCAGCACTGTATTTCTAGCCCCTTCCACCTTGATAGGGCATAGTTTGAAATACAAAAATTCAGTTCAGAAAAAAATGGAGGAGGTCAGTGAAGAGAGGTCTGAGCTTAGCATCAAGCCTTGACAAAAAAAAGCTCCTGTCCCAGTTCCTGGAAGAACATGATGTAAACTTCTCACAGAAGAAAAAGTAAGCCTCAAAGAGCAAGGTTACCCTGTGAGACCAAAAGAACATGAATCAGATAGGCCTTCCAACACTACTAAAAATGAAGACAGTTCTTTCTACTTGGGGCTGGAAAAATTTTTACTAATAACTATTATAGAAGGTCTATTATGTCCCAGGTACTCTGTATCCATTCGTTCTAATCTATCAGCAAACTTCCAAGGTCACATCTCCTTTTTTTTTTTCATAAGAAGAAACTAAAACCCAATAGGCCAAGCAACTTGCCCACAGCCACACGGAGACAGGATTAGAAATCTATGCCTGTCTGATTTTAATACCTTTGTGCTTTACATTACACCTTGGTGCCTATAAAATATGCAACACTTAGTGAAAGCAATCCTAGTTTATTGATTGCCTGGATGCTGGAGGGCATCTGCCCATTGCTGAAAGGGATCTTACAGCCTGAGGACTACATGGACTTTTTTTTTTTTTTTTTTTTTTACATTGCCCTTTCATTCAATAAATACTTTTTTGGGCATTCAATGCGTATTCTATGATAGGCATACCTCCTTAAATAAGTTGCCCTTGATATTGAGACAGAAAAAGAGACCAGAAGGCATTCTGGCATCACAAGCAACTACTTGTTAAAGCTGGTGGAATTGGAACTTCAATGGAGAATTTTTTTTAAACAGGAATTTAAAGCTTCATTGATTTAAGTTGGGTACTTGATTTTTTTCCTAGGTCTGAGTTAGCCTATGGCAATCAAAGGTTACATTAAATAGAGTCATCAACTCTCTTTTCTTGATTCCCTTTTTCTGACTCTACAAATTCTATTGCATAAATCTCACTGAGGGAAATATGAAAAACCTCTAGGCTTTGAAAAATGCCATTCAAGTATGCAATAAAGCATGCAATAAAGACTAGTTGTAGATGTGATGGTTTAAAACACTACCAATGATGCATTAACTCAAGCATGAGGAATGGTATAAAGGAAAAACAAGGACATTGTGCTTTAAAATCTATTTTTAAAAAGCACTGGAACCTAGTCGATTAGTTTCTACAGTAAGAGTCAAAATAATTCAGGATTTTATCCTACTCTTCTGGATGACTGAAAATTTATCTTAGATTTTACTTCTATTCCTAATTTAGCTGCGTTTCTCCCAAGGGCATCTAAGTTATGTGCAGGCATGTAAAAAATAAGCATATATCATTATATAGCCATATGATTCAAGAAAATCAATTACTTAATAAAAAATTACATTAGCTTCATTCTTTTCAAAAAAACAGCTCACTAATTTGTAACAATAATAACGTATAGGAAAAACAGAAATTAATTCTTTATTGCTACTTGACTTCTTATCAGGAACAAAATTCAAATGTAAGCTATCTTAAAATACTGATGCAATTACATTGTAACACTTTAAAATTGGGTGAGACGTGAGTTTTAAGTTTATCTAAGAGCTACTATAATCTAGTCCATTATTTCCAGTGTTACTCTAGACCCCAAATAATTTTAACCATTAGGCAGATGAGTGAAGGAGTTTATTATCCATAAATCACTTGGAATGTTCAAAGTTCACTGGGAATGCGCTGGCATAAACTGTGTCTTCTCATAGTACTATCCAACTAGAAAAGATACTGAGAGGAGAACATTACTCATACAGTTTTACTGTGAAGATTGGCTTTGGGGAATAAACAGTCCAACTTTCAGTTGTCTCATTGGCTATGAGACACTCCATTGAGGCTTTCTATGTCCTGTATATCACAATCATATCAAACTGTTCTGTTAAATGAACAAAGAAGTGCACACATCCAAACTAAAAACCGGAGCTCCGGAGTGCACACTCGAACTAGACTGAAACCGAGAGCTCGGGAGCACATGCGCGTCCTGACCAAAAACCAGAGCTCCCGAGTGCTCATTGGAACCGGACTGATACTGGGAGCTCAGGAACGCGCGCGACCAGACTGAAAACAGGTACACCGGAGTGCGCGGGAACCACACTGAAACAGAGAGCTCAGGAGCACATGCAGGAACTGGTGGCTGGCGGTGTTAGAAACACAAAGGACAGGGGGCGCCTGGGTGGCACAGCGGTTGGGTGTCTGCCTTCAGCTCAGGGCGTGATCCCGGCGTCATGGGATTGAGCCCCACATCAGGCTCCTCTGCTATGAGCCTGCTTCTTCCTCTCCCACTCCCCCTACTTGTGTTCCCCCTCTTGCTGGCTGTCTCTATCTCTGTCAAATAAATAAATAAAATCTTTAAAAAAAAAAATAGAAACACAAAGGACAGAGACATGCCAGCCCTGGAAGTGAGGGCAGGGACACCGGCTGTGGGGCACACAACCCAGGACACTGCAGGGTTTTGGCAGCACAGACAGAAACAGGGTTAAATAGGCCAAGAGAGCTCAGTGGAGAGTGGACTGCGATCTCTCTGTTCTGAATCAGAGGCTAGGATTCGGCCACTGCTGCTATCACTCTCAAAAGAGCCACAGAAAACCACCACAGAAACCTGCCAGAAAACAAAAGCCCGGAAATACTGGCTCACATTGTGCCAATCCCTATCCCCCCTTGCAGGGGACAGGGAGACTCTACCCAAACAGGGTTGCCTGAATATCAGCGAGGCAGGCCCCTCCCCCAGAAGGCAGGCTGAAAAATCAAGAAGCCCACATCCCTAAGGTCCCTATAAAACAAGTGCACACTGCCTGGGTCCTGGTCAATAATTTGGGCTCTGGGCATCCCCGTAACCTCTCCTCATCAGAATAACGAGAAGGAGAAATCCCCCCCAGCAAAGGAAAGATAATGAGTCTGTGGCCTCTGCCACAGAACCGATGGATATGGATGTAACAAAATTACCAGAAATGGAGTTCAGAGTAACAATGGTCAAGATGATGTGTAGGCTTGAAAAAATATTAACTAAAATATTAACGAGAATATAGAATCTCTAAGGGTGGAAATGAGAGCAAAAATACAGAAATTAAACATGCTATGAATCAAATGCAGTCAAAACTAGAGGCTCTGACAGCCAGGGTAAATGAGGCAGAAGAAAAAATTAGTGAATTGGAGGATGGGATGGTAGAAGAGAAAGTTAAAACAGAAACTTGGCTCAAAAAAATCCAATCTCAAGAATGTAGATTACTGGAGATTACTGACTCAATGAAACGTTCCAAAGTCAGAATCATCAGTATCCCCGAGGGGGTGGAGAAAGAGAGAGGTCTAGAAGAGATATTTGAACAAACTGTAGCTGAAAACTTCCCTAATCTAGCAAAGGAAAGAAGCATTCGTGTCCAAGAGGCAGAGAGGACCCATCCCAAGGTCAACCATGACAAACCTATGCCACGTTACATCACAGTGCAATTCGCAAATATTAGATCCAAGGATACAGTATTGAAAGCAGCCAGGGAAAAGAAATTTTTCATGTACAGAGGCAAAAATATCAGAATAACATCAGACCTGTCTACACAGACCTGGAATGAGAGGAAGGGTTGGCAGGATATTTTTAAAGCTCTATCTGAAAAAAACATGCAGCCAACAATCCTTTATCCAGAAAGGCTGTCATTCAGAATTGATGGAGAGATAAGGTAAAAAGGCCCCAAGAGTGATACAGAACAGAAAGTCACAGCCAATACAAACAAAGACTTTACTGGCAACATGGCATCATTAAAATCATATCTCTCAGTAATCAGTCTTAATGTAAATGGTTTGAACCATCCCATAAAACGCCACAGGGTTGCAGATTGGATAAAAAGAAATGACCCATCCATTTGCTGTCTACAAGAGACTCATTTCGAACCCAAAGATGCATTCAGACTGAGAGTAAGGGGATGGAGTACCATCTTTCACGCAAATGGACCTCAAAAGAAAGCTGGGGTAGCAATTCTCATATCAGATAAATTGGATTTTAAACTACAGACTATAGTTAGAGATGCAGAAGGGCACTATATTATTCTTAAAGGAAGTATTCAACAAGTGGATATGACAATTATAAATATATATGCCCCCAACAGGGGAGCAGCAAGATACACAAGCCAACTCTTAACCAGAATAAAGAGACATATGGATAAAAATACATTAATAGTAGGGGACCTCAACACTCCACTATGAGAAATAGACAGAACACCCTGGCAAAAACTAAGCAAAGAATCAAAGGCTTTGAATGCCATACTCGACGAGTTGGACCTCATAGATATATACAGAACGCTACACCCCAGAACAACAGAATACTCTTTCTTTTCGAATGCACATGGAACTTTCTCCAGAATAACCATATATTGGGTCACAAAACAGGTCTCAACCGATACCAAAAGACTGAGATTATTCCCTGCATATTCTCAGACCACAATGCTTAAAATTGGAACTCAATCACAAGGAAAAATTTGGAAGAAACTTAAATACTTGGAAACTAAGACCATCCTGCTCAAGAATGATTGGGGAAACCAGGAAATCAAAATTCAAATTAAACAATTTATGGAGACCAACGAGAATGAAAACACAATGGTCCAAAACCTATGGGACACTGCAAAGGCAGTCCTAAGGGGAAAATACATAGCCATCCAAGCCTCACTCAAAAGAATAGAAAAATCTAAAATGCAGTTTTTATATTCTCACCTCAAGAAGCTGGAGCTGGAACAGAAGAACAGGCCTAACCCACGCTCGAGAAAGCAGTTGATCAAGAGTAGAGCAGAGATCAACAGATTAGAAACCAGGAGCAGAGTATAGCAGATCAACAGAAATGGAAACTTGTTCTTTGAAAGAATAAATAAGACCGATAAGCAACTGGGAAGACTTATTCAAAAGAATAGAGAAAGTACCCAAATTAATAAAATTATGATTGAAAGGGGACAGATCACGACCAACCCCAAAGAAATAGAAAGAATCATTAGAAACTATTATCAACAACTATATGCCAGTAAATTAAAAAACCTGGAAGAAATGGATGCCTTCCTGGAAACCTATAAACCACCAAGACTGAAACAGGAAGAAATTGATTATTTAAACAGACTGATTAATTATGAAGAGGTTGAGTCAGTGATAAACAACCTTCCAAATAACAAAACTCCATGCCCGGATGGTTTTCCTGGGGAATTCTACCAAACATTCAAAGAAGAAATAATACCTATTCTCCTGAAGCTGTTTCAAAAAATAGAAACAGAAGGAAAACTACCAAACTCATTCTATGAGGCCAATATTACCTTGATCCCCAAACCAGGCAAAGACCCCATCAAAAAGGAGAATTACAGACCAATATCCCTGATGAATATGGACGCCAAAATTCTCAACAAGATCCTAGCTAATAGGATCCAACAGTACATTAAAAGGATTATCCATCATGACCAAGTGGGATTCATCCCTGGGATGCAAGGGTGGTTCAACATTTGCAAATCAATCAGTGTGATAGATCATATAAACAAGAAAAGAGTCAAGAACCATATGATCCTCTCAATTGATGCATAAAAAGCATTTGACAGAATACAGCATCTTTTCCTGATTAAAACCCTTCAGAGTATAGGGATAGAGGGTACATTCCTCAATCTCATAAAAACCATCTATGAAAAGCCCACAGCAAATATCATTCTCAATGGGGTAGTGCTGAAAGCCTTTCCCTTAAGATCAGGACACGACAAGGATGCCCACTCCGCCATTATTATTCAACATAGTACTAGAAGTCCTTGCAACAGCAATCAGACAACAAAAAGGGATAAAAGGTATCCAAATTGGCAAAGAAGAAGTCAAACTGTCTCTCTTCGCAGATGACATGATACTCTATATGGAAAACCCAAAGAATCTACCCCCAAACTACTAAAAGTTATAGAGCAATTCAGTAATGTGGCGGGATACAAAATCAATGCTCAGAAATCAGTTGCATTTCTATACACGAACAATGAGACTGAAGAAAGAAATTAGGGAATCCATTCCATTTACACCAAAAATCATACGTTATCTCAGAATTAACTTAACCAGAGATGTAAAGGGTCTATACTCTAGAAACTACAAATCACTCTTGAAAGACATTGAAGAAGACACAAAAAGATGGAAAAATATTCCATGCTCGTGGATCAGAAGAATAAACATAGTTAAATGTCTATGCTACCTAGAGCAATCTACACTTTCAATGCCATCCTGATCAAAATACCAATGACATTTTTCAAAGAGCTGGAACAAACAGCCCTTAAATTTGTGTGGAACCAGAGAAGGCCCTGAATCGCCAAGGAATTGTTGAAAAGGAAAAACAAAGCTGGGGGCATCATGTTGCCAGATTTCAAGCTATACTACAAACCTGTGATCACCAACACAGCATGGTACTGGCACAAAAACAGACACATAGACCAATGGAACAGAATAGAGAACTCAGAAATGGACCCTCGGCTGTACGGGCAACTAATCTTTGACAAAGCAGGAAAAAACATCCAGTGGGAAAAAGACAGTCTCTTCAATAAATGGTGCTGGGAAAATTGGACAGCTACGTGTAAAAGAATGAAACTTGACCATTCTCTCACACCATACACAAAGATAAACTCCAAATGGATGAAAGACCTCGATGTGAGACAGGAATCCATCAAAATCCTAGAGGAGAACACAGGCAGCAACCTCTTTGACATCGGCCACAGCAACTTCTTTCATGACACATCTCCAAAGTCAAGAGAGATAAAAGAAAAAATGAACTTGTGGGACTTCATCAAGATAAAAAGCTTCTGCACAGCCAAGGAAACAGTCCAAAAAACTAAGAGGCAGCCCACAGAGTGGGAGAAGATTTTTGCAAATGACACTACAGATAAAAGATTAGTATCCAAGATCAACAAAGAACTTCTCAAACTCAATACACAGGAAACAAATAATCACATCAAAAAATGGGGAGAAGATATGAACAGACACTTTTCCAGTGGAGACTTACAAATGGCTAACAGGCACAGGAAAAAATGTTCAAAATCATTAGCCATCAGGGAAATTCAAATCAAAACCACATTGAGATACCACCTTACGCCAGTTAGAATGGCAAAAATGGACAAGGCAGGAAACAACAAATGTTGGAGAAAGGGGATCCCTCTTATACTGTTGGTGAGAATTTAAGCTGGTACAGCCACATTGGAAAACATTGTGGGGGTCCCTTAAAAAGTTAAAAATTGAGTTACCCTATAATCCAGCAATTGCACTACTGGGTATTTACCCCAAAGATACAGACATAGTGAAGAGAAGGGCCATATGCATCCCAATATTCATAGCAGCATTGTCCACAATAGCTAAATTGTGGAAGGAGCTGAGATGCCCTTCAACAGATGACTGGATTAAGAAGATCTGGTCCATATATACAATGGAATATTACTCAACTATCAAAAAGAACAACTTCTCGACATTTGCTGCAACATGGACGGGACTGGAGGAGATAATGCTAAGCGAAATAAGTGAAGCAGAGAAAGACAATTATCATATGGTTTCACTCATTTATGGAACATAAGAACTAGGAAGATTGTTAGAAGAAGAAAGGGGAGGTAAACGGAAGGGGGAATGAACCATGAGAGTCTATGGACTCTGGGAAACAAACTGAGGGCTTCAGAGGGGAAGGGGTTGGGGGAATGGGATAGGGTGGTGATGGGTATTAAGGAGGGCACGTATTGCATGGTGCACTGGGTGTTATACGCAACTAATGAATCATGGAACTTTACATAAAAAACTAGGGATGTACTGTATGGTGACTAACATAATATAATAAAAATTATTATAAAAAATTACAAAAAAAGAAGTGCAGCTATACTCATATGAGATGTATGAATATTAGCAATAGACTCATAACCTTTGTTTTTCAAATACAGAATGATATATATTAAAAACATATTCAATTTGTTTTACAGAAAACCAGTAAATGGCAAAGCTGGTTGAAACAGCATTTTGAGAAACTAGGTATAGAGATTAAAGAGGTGTAAGTTTTCACTCATGTTCTTTATGCTGCTCATATAGTGCTAAACAACCATTTGTTTTACGATAAAGTACAGTTGTTCTAGGATTACAGGAAGGCACATTGGGTCACTTTATCTTTCAGTTCCAAGGCCACTACACAGGTGCAGATTAATTCACTTTAATGAATGACCAAATGACATTTTGTTAATTTACCTGTTCATATTCTGTTTGTAAATTTTTTAAAAAGCACCTATGTGTGTGTGTTGGGGGGGGCAGTGTTTCCATTCCAAAACTTTTGAAAAACCAAAATGGAAAATTTGAAATTCTGCCAATAAAACAAAAAAATTATCTAGATCTGGATGTAATAAGAAAGCTATTAATAATGAAAGTATTAATAATATCAAAATATTCCTACCAAAATGTATTCCTAGCTTCAACAATAAGTCAAATTCACTTTATGAGTGCTATTGTTCATGACACACAACTTGACAGTTTCAGTGAGAGATTTGGTTTTATTTTCATTCTCTATTATTTTAATTTTTTTTTCCCAGTGGAGTTTTCTTCTCATATCATCTACATATACTCTTCTATTTGGAAACCCAGAGAAATGAGGAACATATTATATGTTTTAACTGATTTGGTCAGTGAATACATTAGTCAAATATAAATTACCAATTTCAAATAAAGAACTCCTGAAAGTAGGAATATAGTCAAAGGTTGGGTAAAATTTTCCTATACATTTTGAAGTTTTCCTTTCACAATAAAACTCTCTTTTGGTAAGGTAATGAATCATACACAAAGACCCTCATTAAAAAAATCCAAAGGCATTATATGTGTTTATTTAGACTTTGTCAGAGAAAGTTGAAAAGTGATATATAACAGAATTCAAATATAAAAATGGTATTACATAAATCAGATCGTGTATAGCTGTTCTTTTCCATCAACAAATGCAATTTTCCTACAAGGCACTCAGAATGAATAAAAAATAAGAAGGTTTCCCCTTATACATAGTAAGCAAAGATAAAGTTTAGCTCATTCATTTATTTACCTATTTATCGTGTGGCTACCAGATAGAATCTCAACTTGCCAGAACATGAAAACCATATGATAAACCTTCCAAAAAAAAAAAAAAAATCTAAATTTCCTATTGAATCCTAGTATCAGGGCACACATATTTTGAGAACTACCCCAGCGATCCTGCCAGGCAGCCAGGAATGATAATCACTGGTGCAGTGTATGCACGGCACATCATTTTGTTGCAGGGATACAGACTGTGTGAAATATAATCTTACCTTTAGGAAGCTCATTGTGTAGTGTAAGAGATAACCATGTAAGAAATGCAGCAGGAAAAAAACTGGGTGTAAGTAAAAATACAGTGGTCACACGGAGGTGAGAATGATTAATTCTGTATAAGTCTATCAGAAAAGAGTTCTTAGAATGGAATCTAGAAAATAATGAGTATAAGCTTTTTCTAGGCAATAATAAAATATCATATGCCAGACAATATTTTAACGGCTTTTCACATATTAATTCTATTGATCCTCTACTATATTCTATAACAGCCCATGGAATAGATAGTATTCTTTTCCTCATTTATTTTTTTTCTTTCCCTTATTTAACAGTGAAGAAACTGAGGCACAGAGGAGTTAGGCACAGATCATACAACTCTAGACTTCGGCATTCTGATTGTGTAACTGCAGTACTATGCTCTCAGCTCCACTGCACTCTTCTTTCAAAGGTGAGGAAGGGAAATACAAACAAAGGTAATGAAATGTAGAGAAGAAGGTTTAAGGTACTGTAAGCATGGACATATCCTTTTTTTTTTTTTTAATCTTAAAAGCATAATTAAAAAAAAAAAACCACTATTTGCAACGATTCAAGAAAACTAGAATTCACTTCCCGATTAAAAGTCACAGAGGATGCACCAAATAATTCATCATTGGCTCCTCTTATCTATTTTTAATTCAAATGATGGTAACAGAACAGACCAACTACATAAACAGAAGTTTGTTGGTTGTAGAGGCCTTGGAATTCTAGTAGGTCTAGAATTATCTAGAAAACTATTCCTAATACTCTGAATCTCGCTGAGCTGCTTCAAAATTCAGTGGGGTTCAAATACTCACCTGTTTTGTTCATTCAATAACATTTGTCACTATTGACTATGCCCTTCTTCTTGAAGTATCTTTTTTAGTCTTTTATACATCTGTCTCACTTCTTCCCACTTCACTGACAATTTTCCTTTGTCAGCTTTCAAAATGTTGAAGTGTATCATCGATTTTGGTCCTTTGTTTCTGTGTAATCTTATCCAGTATCATGACTGTAAATACTTTCCATCTATGCCTGACTCCAAAATACCTATTTGCGAGCCCAAAACTTTCTTTGGTCTCCAACTTCTAGATCTATTTGAGCATTTGATATAATCTTTTCCAAAATGGAAGTTTTGGTTTTCTTTCACTCAACCTATTCCTTTTTTTTTTTTAAAGATTTTATTTATTTATTTGACAGAGATAGAGACAGCCAGCGAGAGAGGGAACACAAGCAGGGGGAGTGGGAGAGGAAGAAGCAGGCTCATAGCGGAAGAGCCTGATGTGGGGCTCGATCCCACAATGCCGGGATCACGCCCTGAGCCGAAGGCAGACGCTTAACCGCTGTGCCACCCAGGCGCCCCTCACTCAACCTATTCATTTTCAAGGGCCACTCATCTTGGTAAATACCAGAACTCAGTTGTTCAGGCCAAAATTCAAGGCATCATCTATCTAACATATGTCAGATAGTGGTTAAGATATTTAGCTATTAAATCACTTTATGCCCAGTATCAGATGAGCAACATTTTCAGATGGCTCATTCAGTTAGTAGTAAATTCATTTACATGCATGTTCAGGAAGGGAGATTAACATAAGGAATGGAATATAAGAAGTAATAATAAACATTATATATATCTTAAAGAGTACTTTCAAGTAAGGACTCTATAGAAAGCTGGAAATACAGGTTTGATATTTGGTTAAAAAATTTGGGATATACATAAGAACATATTTTTAAATATTTGAAGATTTGGACACCATGAGAGGCTGACTCCGAGAGAGAATATTTTTAGGAAATACACTAGACATGAACACCTTTAGGAGGGGACATTTAAAAAAAAAAAAGAGAGAGAGAGAGAGAGAGTAGGGAGAGAGAGGTTGAGCTAAATGCAATCCCAGGGAAGGCCTCTGCTGACTCCAATGGGAAACTTTAGAGCTGAGATTGTCCTTCAGAGTTACTTAAACATGGAGCAAGTAGAAGCCTTTACCCCTACTTTGACCAATCACTGGATTCTGGTTGCCCCAGAAGGAGGTGTGGCCATATCCCCGCAGCTCTTTAGCTGATGCAGTCTGTGAAGTGGGAAAACATCTGAAAAAACATCTACAGCAGCATTGCCAATAGCTGAGGGAACAAGTCCTTCATTCCTGAAGGGAGATCTGGGTCTCACATCATAACATCAAAACTTCCATTTTAAGTAAGAAATATGGTGATGGGTATTAAGGAGGGCACGTATTGCATGGTGCACTGGGTGTTATACGCAAGTAATGAATCATGGAGCCTTACATCAAAAACTAGGGATGTACTGTATGGTGACTAACATAATAAAAATATTATTAAAAAAAGGAAATAGTGTATAATCTTATTAGGTAAATTACTTAGGCAGTTGGAGTTGAATTGTATATTACGATATACTCAAAGGAATGAAGTTCCTGCTTTTTGTTTCATCAAAGGATTATTTTATGTAGATTAAAATAGACTAATTGTGGAATATTTTAGCAACTTTTCACTGCTATGCTAACTTATACAACAAAATACTGCCATGTATAACTTAATTTTAGAAGTCTAGTCTCTACAAATTTGACCCTGTTGCTCTTTTGGAAGATAGTTTATTTTTTTCTGACTGAGAGAATATTGGCTTCTAAGAAGAGATGTCAAACATGCTTCAAGAGAAGCCCATACCTAAATAAAGTGAATGACATTTATACTGCTCTGGAAAGAGCTACTCAGTCACCCTGACAATTAATCATGGAGTAAAAGGGAGTAGAAACTTTTAAAGAGAGAATAAGAGGGAATACATGAAATGGTTCAAGAAGATTGATATTCTCTCATCTATCAGGTAAGCAGTTCTTATTTCCTGCTTAATGTAAACTTAAAATATTTAACAGGGCATACATGTGATTCTTAATTGTTTATTATGTTTTTCATAATTATACCCACCTAAAAGAATAATTTGGCTCCTAGTACATATCTTGTGAAAGATTTGAGTCCTTGTCAGTATTCACTGATTTGAAGTTGGGTCTAGATTCTTACTCATATCTAGCCATACTCTCTTTGCCTTCCATAACTTTTTTTGAAATATGTTCTTTACCGCTTAGAAACCATCTTAACATTATTTATTCTTTAAAACACATACATGAATTTAGCCCTTTCTTAAAGCTTTCCAACACTGTTCTAATCTTCAACCCTCTTGTGAAAATAAATAACAGAGATTATGTGATGTATTTTTATTAGTAGTAGTAGTATTAATTGTCTTGTACGTTCAATCAAATAGGTGATGGGCATTAAGGAGGGCACTTGCTGTGATGAGCACTGGGTGTTAGGTGTAAGTGATAAATCACTAAATTCTACACCTGTAACTAATATTATACTGCATGTTAACTAACTGGAATTTAAATAAAAATTTGGAGAAAGAAAAAAATCAATTATATGTTAGGACATGTCTTCTCAACTAGATTACATATTCAGCAACAAAACTCATGTCATATATAGTGCCTAGAATGATGACAACAGTAAGCTCTATAACTGGTTGATAATGATATGATTTACTGAGGCGATTGAAGAAAGTTGTCTAAATAGAAATAATGGATTTCCTTGAATGTCAAGAACTAATAGGAAAAACTCGTGTGTTGTAAATATGCTACTTTTTCAACTTCTATTTACTATAAAATTTAACCAAAGTCATTTTCTGGGTAAATCTTCCAACTTGCCGTGTTCTATGTTTTTTTTTTTTTAATTTTTTCCACCAATAGCATCTAGCTGAAAACAAAATAAAACCATTTTAATTCTGGAGGAAAAATGGGAAACTTGAACTTCATATAAATAATAGCAAAAATTAAAATAAAAAATAAGTTTTTGTTGTAAGCTGTATCTTTGAATCATCTCATTATATTTCTCCCTACAGGCAGAAATCCCCAGGTGTTTGCTTAAACAAATATGAAATGAAAGGAAAGGCAAATTCAATTATTTCCACTCAGCAACTGAAATTAGCATGATGGAAATGTTCAGGAACAGGTATAATTAGAAACAACAGATGTGTTTTTATATATTGAGCTGCCATGTTGTAATCACAGAAATAATCACAATGTCTAAGAAAGTCATATCATTTTAGATCATTAAAATTATATATATATATACATATATATATACACACACACATATATATATCAATGGAGATATATATATCTCCATTGATGTTGATGTAGAAACAACAATAAAATATAGTCATTTCAGTAAATGGAGTTTTTTCTCCCAGGGACACTATTTTAAAAATATAGATTTTTTTTTCTTATAAAGCCACCTTGCTTCCCACCACACTATACTATGAACATTCCTCTCACTATGATATGTAGCAAGAAGTTTCACAAAAGCTACTAGTTACAAAATCATGTTGCCTTCTAGCCTGTTGGGTACATAGGAATGTTTGGGAAGGGGGCACTACAATTCCTTTTGCTAAACTGAGTAATAAATTATCTTAAACATTTTAATAAAAATAGTAACTAATCAAGAACATAGAGTCCTAACCAGTAATAACAAGGCTAGTAGCAATTATACAGATTGTATAATGCACTTGATTGTGTATTTCAAACCAAGTTTGAGAAAAAAAAAGGAAACAGAATATATAAGAATTAATGATTATAATATCTGAAATGTATGACATTTATGGCACAATTTATATGATGTTTTTTAAATCAACATATTTCCCACCTGAGATAGTACATCTCTGTGTCACATATATTTCTATCTCAAATGGCTTCTCCCTAAAGACAGATCTTTCTTTCTCTTTAGGAGACTAATGACAACTAATATTATAACAAAATAAATTGTCAACAGAATCAAACAAGGCTTGCTTGTAATGATAATGACAATGAAAGCTAAATAAATGCTATTTCCTCCAAACAGTGCAACAAAATACTAATTTTACCTTGATGACTTCTAAAATACTTAAGAAAGTCCTTATCACGCTAATGTTTTGTGGTATATATTCCCTACCAACTTGATGAATAGGTGCTAGGTAATAAGATTTCTTCTTCAGTGCTGCTAGGATGCAGGACTGAAGAGCATGTACTGTTAGCAAGATGAATTCATCCTACCTTTTGAACTATATTCAGAAATGTATACCTTGTCCACATTCATTTTTTAATTACATGGTCTATTACAGTCAACCTTCTATCAGTAAAAGTATTTTCAATCAGCTTCTACTGAAAGTCTATATATTTACTTACAAATCCCTGTATCCAAATTTGTACTATAAGAAATATAATTTTCAGGTTGCAAGTCTGAACTGTTAATATTGTATAAACTTTGATTTTAGAATAGTTTTAGATTTCCAGAAAAGTTGCAGAGATACCACAAAAGTTTCCATATTTCTAAACCCAGTTGTCACAATTAATCAACCAATATTGGTATGTTAATATTAACTAAAATCCATACATTGCTCATATTTCCTTGGTTTGTACCAAATATTCTTTTTCTATTTCAAAGCCCCATGCAGGATATCATATAATATTTTCTCATTATGTCTCCTTAGGCTTCTCTTGACTGTGACATTTTCTCAGATTAGCCTTGTTTTTATGATTTTAACAGTTTTTAGGAGTATTATTCAGAAAATGAAAAGCAGTATTATTCAGTTATTTTGTAGAATGCCCTCAACTGGGATCTTTCTGATGTTTTTCTCATAATTAGACCTAGTGTTTTGTTTGCAGGAGGAATACAACAAAGGTCAAATGTCATCCTCATTACTTCGTATCAAAGGTACACACCATCAATGTAACTTATCACTATTAATGTTAAACTTGATCACCTGAGCTAAGATAGAATTTGTCAGATTTCTTCACTCTAAAGTTACTATTTTCCCCTCTTTTCCTTGCTGCTGTCTTTGAAAAGTAGTCATGTGCAGCCCAACCTTAAGGAGTGAAGAGTTATGGTCCACCTCCTTGAGGGTGAATTTTCTACATAAATTATTTGGAATTCTTCTGCCCAGGACACCTGTTTGTTCTTCTCCATTTGTCTATTCATTCAATCATTTATTCATGTCCATATGGATTCATGGATATTATTTCATACTTGGGTTATGATCCAATACTCCTTTTTTGTTGTTGCTGAAATTGTTCTGTATATGGCGACTGAAAGCTCTTTCACTTGGTGTCTATATCCTAACATACCTCCATCATCATTTGTGTTTTTAATTTTAATTTTTTGTGCTACTTTAATCTCAACCATTATGTATCAGATGCCCTAGGCTTGTCTTGTGCATTCCTTGCCCCAGTATTTAAATCAGCCATTTCTCCAAGGATTCCTAATTCCTTTTATTGGAGGATGATATTAGAAAACAAGATCTGGGCACTCGATGTGCTACTGGAGTATTGTTGCTTCTAGATGCTCTCAGCTGACTGAGCAAGGAAATATATATGCATACATTAACTCATGTATGTACACATATCTGTAATTATTTCTCTATGTAACTATTTGTATTTATACAAAGGTAAACACAAGTTCATACTGTTCATACCGTTCATAAGTCTTTATGGCATGGATTGTTCTAGCCTCTTCTTGCTGATCTATAACTAACTTCCACTTCAACAAGTGAGAAATCTGGTTCCTACCATCTGTCAGCCAGTTACTTATTTAATTCCAGGAAACATGTGTAGTGATTTCAGTATTTTAAATCTGTACCTCCACATCAAACAAGTTTATTAACTACAGTACAGTATTATATATACAGTGCTATATTTCCTTTTGCTTTTAGTCCTGTAGATTCCATTAATTTTCAAAGTTACGTAGATCATCAGCTTCCCCCCCCAACCCCAATATGAAGTTAAACTTGATCACTTGAGCTAAGAGAGAATCCAGAACACTGAGTAATATTCCATTATGTGGGTGTATCAGTTTGTTCATACATTCATCTATTGAATGACATCTTGGTTGCTTCCAATTTGGGGTGATTATGACTAAAGATGTTATGAACATTTGCATGCCAGTTTTGCATGGACATAATTTCAAATAAGTTGGGTAAATATGAAGGAATGCAATTGCTGGATTGTATGGCAAGGTTCTGCTTAGCGCTTAAAAAACTGCCAAACTGTCCTCCAAAATGACAGTACTATTGTGCATTCTCACCAGCAATGAATGAGAGTCCCTGTTGCTTTACCTCTTCACCAGTAATTAGTATTGTCAGTTTATTGAATTTTGGCCATTCTATGAAAGATGACACAAGAGCAAAGGCTAACATTGAGAAGGATGGCAAGAGTTGCACTGAATTTCCATACACTGCTCAATCTCATTATTTCTCCACTTTTAGACCATGTATATTTGGAACTTGGTTTGGGAAAAAGGCTTGTGTGTTAGTGTTATAAATCCTGCTTTTAAAACTGTCTTGTGTTTGGGGCGCCTGGGTGGCTCAGTCGTTAAGCACCTGCCTTTGGCTCGAGTTGTGATCCCAGGGTTCTGGGATCGAGCCCTTCATCGGGCTCCCTGCTCTGCTGGGATCCTGCTTCTTCCTCTCCCACTCCCCCTGCCTGTGTCCCGTCTCTTGCTGGCTGTCTCTCTTTCTGTCAAATAAATAAATAAATAAATAAATAAATAAATAAATGATCTAAATTTTTTTAAAAAATAATTAAATAAATAAAAACTGTCTTGTGTATTCTTTTCATAAGAGAAATTGTCACTGCAGTTTTCTTCTCTGCAAGCTCTAGACACTTGCCATGTTCTTATAGCATCATCTGTCTCTACCAGAGGTCCTCCATTTATAGCTCTAGAATTCCTGATTGCAGTGCCTTGATCCCCTTTTCTTTTTTTCCAGAGCAGTCGGTTTTCTCTTTGATCTGCCATTAAACTTCCAAGCCATACTCAGGAGGGCTTATTTCCAAAACCAAACAAATCTTTTAAAGAGGATTCTTGTCCAGAGAATTCTCTTCTAGAACTCCGTGACTAACCTTTTATTTAATAATTTTGTTTTTTTTTTTTGTTTCCTACTACATGCATTATCACAAGAACATCTACTCACCCACCCAACTGCATAACAGCCTTGGTCCATCCTGAGACTCCTCAGTCTAGAGTGAAAATAATTTTTCTTGAGTGAGATTGGGAAAAATAGAGACTGAAATGGCTCCTTTGGGAAAGAAAAGAGAACTGGCTGATCCAGAGATGAAGGATATGAATTTTGGAATTGGCCCCATTTATAAATAATGACTGGCCATGATTGCTGGTTAAACATTAGAGCTTCTTCTTCTTTTTTTTTTTTTTTTAAGATTTTATTTATTTATTTGACAGAAAGAGAGAGGCAGCCAGTGAGAGAGGAAACACAAGCAGGGGGAGTGGGAGAGGAAGAAGCAGGATCCCAGCAGAGGGAGCCTGATGCGGGGCTAGATCCCAGGACCCTGGGATCACGCCCTGAGCCAAAGGCAGATGCTTAACGACTAGGCCACCCAGGCGCCCCAAAACATTAGAGCTTCTTAAGGAAGTATCAATGTGACTCTGAACTTTCAGGAGATAAGTGTACTTTGGGAAGCAGAATAAGAAACAGTCACAACACTTTGCATGATGGGCCTCCCCAGTGTCTCTGGTTCTGAAAATCTGTTGTCACAGTCCTGCCCACACTTACTCCCTTTAATATTTCCACGAGATTTCAGACCTCCTTGTAGGACATTCCTGTGGTAACATAGTTGGTTAAAATGTCAATTTGAGTGATTTTAAAAGGCTAATTTTCAAGGCCATCACGGAGTATCCTTTACCTTTAAGGGGTTGTACATAGTTTGAGTAATTAACAGATTATGCACTTCATAACTAGATTTGTCTAACATGTTTTTTTTTTTTTTTTTTTTTTTAAAGATTTATTTATTTATTTATTTGACAGAGATAGAGACAGCCAGCGAGAGAGGGAACACAAGCAGGGGGAGTGGGAGAGGAAGAAGCAGGCTCACAGAGGAGGAGCCTGACGTGGGGCTCGAACCCGGAACGCCGGGATCACGCCCTGAGCCGAAGGCAGACGCTTTAACCGCTGTGCCACCCAGGCGCCCCTGTCTAACATGTTTTTAAAACCATAAAACAGATACTTGATAAATAGTTTTATATGCATATGTGATTCTTCTCCACTCTTATTTGACTTTTGGTAACACTTTGCCTTTCTTTTGATTAACATCCCCATCTTTTTTCTCTTCTTTGGCCCAGTTTTGAATGTATAAATACTCCCAACTTATAGGATATATAGGATCTATGCCCATATTAACAAGAAGAAAAATCATACAGCATTCTATTTTCCTCAACAATAATTCTTATTTAGTGGTTAAGTGACAACATATAAATGAGAAATTTTCAAATAGGGTAAGTTCATAGAAACTTTGTTTTTCCTTTGTTAATCATTCAATTCTGTCATCCTGTCACCACTAAAATTTTTCATCTTTAGAACCTAATTACCAAGGTCAATTTCTAACAATTCCTTCATTCTGTAACTATGAAAAAAATGAACCGTTTGAGTAGAAGCTCTGATTAAAAATGAAACAGTCAAATAAATTGAACAGGTGACATTCCTTTCAAGGTTTATAATTCACTTTTATTAGTAGAAATTGTGTTTCATATAATTAATAGGAAGTTTTTACTGGGCTCAGAAAGAGATTCAAGCAGGAGTTTGTTAGCTATAACACAGAAGAAACATTTGTATTTGGCCAGGATTAATAATTTCTAAACTCTAAATTTGTTTAACTGCCAGTATGTATTCAAAATCATAAGTTAAAGACTAAATTAGAGCTGTTGTGAAATTTTGCAGAAATTCAGGCTTTCAGAGTGACTTACTTTCCATTTGTCCTTCATTTTCAACTGAAAATATTTCCTATTCACTCATAGTTTACTTAAGGTGTAATTACAAACTCTCAGTTTTCTTTAAATGCTTGACAGTGTCATGTGAATTTTAAGCAAGGCTCATTCTCATGCCATGTGAGAAAATATTTGTTTATAAAGAGTGTTAGGGGCACCTGGGTGCTCTGTTAAGTGTCTGCCTTTGGCTCAGGTCACGATCCCAGGGTCCTGGGATCGAGTCCCACATCGGGCTCCCTGCTCGAAGGGAAGCCTGCTTCTCCCTCTGCCTTTTTCTCCCCCTGCTTGTGCTCTCTCTCGCTCTCTCTCTCTCTGGCAAATAAATAAATAAAATCTTTTTTAAAAAATTTTTAAAAAAAGAGCGTTAAGCTCCTCGAAACCCTGGTAGTGAAATATGCTTATTGATTCATTATAGCTATATATTGAAAACAAGATAATGCATTGGGTTTTTTTTCTTACATTAGAACTTACTCTTTTTTATTAAGGTGTACCTGATATAACATTATATTAATTTCAGGTATACAATGTAATGATTTGGTATTTTTAAATATTGCAAAATGATCATTACAAGTCTAGTTAGCATCCATCACCATATATAGTTACAAAATTTTTCTTTCTTGTGATGAGAATGTTCACAATCCACTCTCCTAGCTACTTTCAAATATGCAATACAATATTATTAACTATCGTCACTATGCTATACAGTATATCCCATGACTTTCCAATTTTATGACTTGGAATTTGTACCTTCTCACCCCCTTTAGCCATTTCACCTATGCCCCCCCAACCCCCACCTCAGGCAACCACAACTTGTTCTCTGTACCTAAATTCAAGTTTTGTTTTGTTTTTAGATTCCACATATCAGTCAGATCATACAATATTTATCTTTTCCTATATGATTTATTTCACTGAGCATAAAGCTTTCAAGATCCATCCATGTTGTCACAAATGGCAAGACTTTGTTCTTTTTTATGGCTGAATAATATTCCATTGTATACCTTTGCCATATTTTCTTTGTCCATTAATCCTTTGATGGACATTTAAGTTGTTTCCATATCTTGGCTCTCATAAATAATGCTGCAATGAACATGGAGGGACATATATCTTTTCAATTTAGTGTTTCATTTTCTTTAGATAAACACTCAGAAGTGGTATTGCTAGATCATATGATAGTTCTATTTTTAACTTTTTGAGGGACTTCATATTTTCCATGTGGCTATCCCAATTTACATGGAGGTTAGGATTTCAGCACATGAATTTTGGGGAGACACAAACATTTAGTCTGCAAGAGTCACCTTTAAGACAGGCATTCTGATATCAGAAGCCTTGATTTTGGGGTGGAGGGAGAGAGGGTACACAAATATAGGAAATATGGAAAGGGATCCTTTGGGACTATGCTAAGTTATAAAATAATATTTTCATAAGCAATGTAGCTTTGTGATGTAACAGAAGAAGAAAAAGATAAATTTGTTACTATACAAAACATGATAGTCCATGAAATACTATGTAAACTGTGAAATATAAGTCATAGTTCAATTTGGTAAGCAACCATGTAAAAATTCAGAAATTTAGCAAAATGTTAGCAAATTAGCAAAACAAAGAATGTATCAGTGCCATATTATGGTAAGATACACTGATACAGCTTCAAATTATGTCTACTTAGTCAATTCGTTCTAATGCTACCAGCCAAGGAACACAAGAAAAAATTGCCCATGTTAGTGAGATAAAAGATGAAGTTTATCTGATTTTTTATTAAGAACAGAAATGATCCTATCAGACTAAGTCATTCTGATATTGGTTCTCTGTTCTGTTTTCAAATAAACACACTACTAATTGTTGAGAATTAATGCTGAGGGAAATGCTGGTTTCATTAGGAAATTCAGGAAGTAGGGGCCCCTAGGTAATTGGTCATATTTTTTTGGCCAAAAGACTGGTTCTTATCTAACAAGATCAATAGATTCTAAGCCATCTATATCTTAAGCCTGATCATGCCTCACTCCTACTTTTAGTCCCTGCTTGAGGGTTAGACACTGTAAATCATTGTCATTCAGTTCCAGTAAGAGCTTTCTCTCCTGTTGTTTAGAGTGTTCGCCTTCCTTACCTGTCTTTGCTGGGCTAAGTCTTACTCACTTAAATTGCTACTAATTGTTGGAAGAGTAACGGCCTCCTATAAGTGCCCAAAGCCTAACCCTGGAATCTGTGGAAATATTAGATTACGTGGCAAATGAGAACATTGCAGATGGAAATAAGACTTATAATCAGCTGGCCTTGATGTGGAAATATGATTCTGGATTATCCAGATGGGTTCAAGGTAATCACAGGAGACCATAAAAGTAGAGGAAGGAGTCAGAAGATAATCACAGGGATGGCAGCATGAGACCAGTGTGACGACTATAGTTGCTGCCTTTGAATATGGAGGAAGAAGGCCACAAACCAGGGAACCTGGTGATCTCTAGAAGCAGGAGAAAGCAAAGAAACAAATTCTTCCCCCAGAAGGAATGCATCCATGGAAATCTTGATTTTAGCCCATTGAGACCCATTTTGGACTTTTGACCTCCAGAAATAAAAGATAATAAATTTGTGTTATTTTAAGCTAGTAAGTTTGTGATAATAATGAATAATACCATTCTTAAATGGTCTTAAATGAAACTTTTTAAATTGAGCAAATATTGTTTAGTGATATTTGTTACCTATGTGCGAATGTATGCTCAATGAAGACAGGGATTATGTACATTATATCCTAGCAATATTTTCAATGTGTGACATACGATCCAACTCAATGAGTACTTCATAAATACTCATTAGATAAGATGGATTTTTTTTTTAAAGATTTTATTTATTTACTTGACAGAGATAGAGACAGCCAGCGAGAGAGGGAACACAAGCAGGGGGAGTGGGAGAGGAAGAAGCAGGCTCATAGAGGAGGAGCCTGATGTGGGGCTCGATCCCATTACGCCAGGATCACTCCCTGAGCCGAAGGCAGACGCTTAACCACTGTGCCACCCAGGCGCCCCGATAAGATGGATTTTTAAATAAGAAACTGACTAAGGTTTGCTATTCTGTGGCTAAGGACCAATCTGAAAAAAATAGATGCTGATTTCCTTATTTAAGTATTTGAGAAAAGGATCCCAGGAAAGCAAGAATAGTTTGCCAGGGAAGCAAAAAGACTTTGCCCAGGGGAGTACTATTAGTACTAGGACTTCCTCCTTTACTTTCTTATGAATACTTCTTCTCTCTTTTGAAAGCAGGGTATTTATTGCCCTTCAATCTGAGTTCTAATTAATAAAATTTACCGGAATCATAATATTACATAACAAATAGTCCTAGAAATAGGTGGGGCCCTAATCCAACAGAACTGGAATCAGATAGATTAGAATCTAATCTGACAGAAGAGGAAGAGACACCTGAGGTCTCTTTTCCCATGCATGTACAGAGGAAAGGCCACATGAGGACACAGAGAGAAGGCAGCCATCTGTAAGCCAGGAAGAGGTCTTAACAGGAACCAACCCTAACGGTACCTCTATCTTGGACTTTCAGCCTACAGAACTGTGAAAAAATAAATTTGTGTTGTTTAAGCCATTCAAACGTGTGTGTGTGTGTGTGTGTATTCTCAGTATATGTATAGAATATTTATTTAATAAACCTATTGTTGGTATAGGAAATTAAAACAATGTAATGTTTCATAATGTTTTTATATCAGTATTGCTTTCATGATAGTTCCATGCTCAAGAATAGATAGTTAAGTAAAGAAAATGAGAAGAAAGAAAAAAACTTACTTTTTCCCTTACACTTAAAAACAAAAGGGGATTAGCAGTCTGGGAATAATTGGAGACACTATACTGTCAAGTCAAAGAAGGATATTTAGGAAATATGCAGTCATTTAAAAAAATTATCAAATGCCATAAATCATGATTCTATGAAGTCCTGTCATAGTTCAGGTTGCCAAAAGACTGACATCTCTATATGAGGAATTGGTTCCAAACCTTCTGAGCATAACCAAATTCCTAGGAAATATGAGTAAATATCAAGAGAAGTGACTGCTTTGTTGGCAGATTTACTGAGACATCAACCAAATCAATTCAGCAAAGGAGGCTCAAACTACTTGCAGCAAGTAACCCTTGCATCTGTTTCTCAGGAAGCTATATTCTGTTACTTTTGCTTATTGAGATTATTTTCAGTCTGTGGGTTTCAATAAATTGTGTTGATTTCAAATAGAGTTTTAAATTTATTTATTACTAACCTCTACATTATAATGACCACTAGCCAAGGTCAATTTACCAACAATGTAAAAAAAAAGTACAGAAATATCAATTGCACAATTCATAGCCTTACACTCTACTTGAAATTTTCATTAGCCATTTAAATAAAAAATGCATTATTATACAAAAATATCTTTGTCAATATGATAGATACTAAAAAGACACTAAGAAAATATGTTTTACTATTCTAGATTAATTTAATAAACATGTTTGAGCATTTACTATGTATCATATCTTCTACTAGAGTCCTAGAGGAACTTATAAACAAATAAATTCATATGATACAATGTAGTAGAAACCAAGATAAGTGAATACAAATTACATATAGTCCATTAAAATGCATAAAAGAGAAATAATTCACTAGGGAGGAGAGCACTTTAAATAAGGGGAATTGAGCTAAAATCTTAAACACAATGTGGAAAAGAGGCTACTCTGTGTTTGAGTATGCCAGAGAGAATGCTTTATTTACTTGCAGTATTTGTTACAAAGCAAATACAAGATCCAAAAGTCTAAAGATTTTTTAGTAACAAAACACCTCTACTGTATATATAGTATAGCACTTACTGCTATAGTGCTTGCAAACCACTGGGGTAGGACCTGAAGGACCTTGAATGTGTGATTTATTCTGTGGGCCCTGGGCAAAGTTTGATGACATCCAGTGGTGGACTTTCTGGTGCAGGGGGACAAGCTGTGGACACAAATGGACTTTTGGGCCATCATGAGTTGGCAGTACAATGTGCTGTGAGGAGGTCCTGGTCAAGGAACTGTCCCACTGGGAGTAGTACACCCACCCAAGGTAGGGCTCTAAGGGCTTGCCCAAAGGCCCTGGGTCCCCCTCCTTTGGGGCAGTGACCTCTTGTCACTCCAACGTTCCCTCGGTGGCTTGCCTCCTTGGTGTAGCCACTGATGCCACCATACCTGCCCTTTGCCCGCCTTATCCAAGTGCCTTTCCCCAAACCCTGAATGGCATTTCCCTCCTTCGCTCCCTCCCAAACTTGGCTCTCATTGGCTGAAGACCCCTGGGGTAGAAGCTTCCTCATCATCCTGCCCCCCACAGCTACAACTGGAGCCAGGCACCTATACTGTAGACATCCTCCCAAAGCCTCCATCATGCCCTAAGGTGCTGACACTGGCCAGGTGAGGAGCAGCCTGCCTGACCCAGTGCTCTACTAGTTGTGGCACCCCTGGCCTCCTATCTTACTGGCTTCAGGTTGGCAGTGCTGCCCATGCACCCTGTTCCTCTTTTCCCAACCTGCAACTTGTATCCACGCTCACCCTGTCCCCACTAATAAATTCCTGTCCATAGAACACCAATTAAAAAAAGGAAAACTATACATACATATATATTATTATATATAATTTTACATATCTATATAAAACAAGTAAATTTTAGATTTTTAAGCAAGAAGTTTTTCTGCTAAAATGCACATGGCTTATAATAAGATTAATTTGTAAAGACTTCTACTACTAGTTAGGACGCAGAAATTAATTTTCTAAGAGACCATCACTCCCACCAGAAACAATGTGAACAAGCCAGGTAAATGACAAAATCTTCAGGATGTTTTTGGTTTTGGTGGAGGTGGTGGTGGTGGTAGTGTTTTTTGTTTGTTTGCTTTCCTTTCTCTATTTTCTTATCATACTACGAAAACAGGCAGCCTTTGAAGTAGTCACTGATGATGCCCTTTTATTGATTTTCTCTGAGTGTCCATCAGGTCCTCTCTGAGTGCAAAACAGTGGCCCACAAATGCTGTGTCTGATTTAAGGAAGCTAATAAGGATCCCCTGAGCCACTCCAGACCTTCCCTGAATACACTGGAGCAGCACTCCAAGCCTGCAGACAGAGTGAAAAGACAGATGGAGATTTTCCAACACCCAGGAAGCTAGGGACAGGGCAGAAGAAAAATCAAACCAACGATCAAAAAAAGAAAAAAAAAAAAATCCCCAGAGGAAAAAAGGCTGACATCCAGGCTGTAAAGCAAAGAGAGCTCTCATGTTTGGGAAAACTGGAGGTAGTTTTCTAAAATACAAAGGGATTGTAGGAATCTCTCTAGTGCACAGAGTGTAAGCATTGCTGAAGGAAAGTCTAGACTGTGTTCTCGAAATATTTGAAGATAATAGTGAACTAACTAAATTTGTAACCAAGCCCACATACAACTCAACCACAGACTATAATAACTCAATCTGCACTCACAACAAACACTAATGGCCTTGTAGAAAGTAGGGCTTGTGCTGTTCTTGAGGTAAGTATTATTTACTTTAGTCTCTATTTTTGCACACAATGATTGTCATATAACCAAAAGTTAAGAGAAATTTGAAAGAGTAGATATATGTGATCCATAACCAAAGGTTTAAAAAAAAAAAAAGCAAGGCCACAGGTGGCCAAATATTGATATTAGACAAAGACATTATTTTTTTGTGCTACCTTAAAGAATCTAATAGAAAGAGCAAGCCACATATATAAAGAGTTAGTGACTTTCTAGCAGAAAATGGGAAGAAAAAAAAAAGAAAGAAAGAAAAATGCTAAAAATAAAAAGTATATATAAGATTAATCTTAAAGCTGACTTGATACAAAGAAAAAAATGAGCAGAGATGAAACAAACCAAAAGGAGTTCTTCAAATGGAAATTCAAAGAAAAACAAATACATAAAACGTTGAAGCAGCACATCTGAGATCTGTGGTATGATATCAAATAACATGAAAGATTCTGTGGCTTATCTGGCTTGAAATTGGATTTCAAGAAGGAAGGGAGAAGAACAGAGCAGAGAAATTGTATGAAGGGATAATGACCAAAAACAATTCCTGAAATTAATAAAAGGGTTCAATCCCAAAATCTATGAGGTTCAGTGAAATGCAAAGGAAAATACAAAGAAAACACCAAGGCACATAATAGTCAAACTGCTGAAAAACCTAAGAAAGAAAGAAAATCTTAAAAGCATCCAGAGGAAAATGCATATTTCATATACAGGAAAACACCAGTAGGAATTTTCACTGACTTCTCATCTGAAACAACAGAGTTCAGAAGACAATGGGATGATACCCTGAAAGTCCTGCAAAAAGATTAGGCTGTTAAAATATTGCTTTTTTTATAATTAGATTGTTTAATCACTGCTTTATTTTCTGAGAATTTTTCTTAATTAACATAATAGGTATTTTACAGTGCAGGGTAATCTTAAATTTGGGCCTGGTAGAAAGAAGAAATTCATGGAAAATAAGTATGATAATCATGATAACCTCTATGCTGTCCTCGAACCTGTGAACTGAGAGTAGGCACTTAAGAGTATCCTGAATAATTGGGAGGGATCAGGAAAAAATAAAAAATCCCATGTAAAAAAAAGTAAAAGACAAAAATTAATAGCTTTGGGGAGACTCCACCCCAACCAGGCGATGGCATCAGTAATTGGTCATAAAGACTCAAGTACCTCGGTAGCTGTGTGTGCTTGTGGGTATTCTGCTTTATAGAACGATGATGAGTTAATTCAAGTGCCCTTTACCTTCTGAATTAGGTCATTTACTAAACAAAACAAAGAGAATATTTTCCCAGTGTCTGTGGAAGTCTTTTCAATAATCAACATGGCTCTAATCAAAACATTTAGTAGCTGAATCTTCAAAGACTACTGCTTCATTTGGACATTTTTGTTTTCTATTTTATTTAGTGTTCTAGTGTCATTTAATGTAAACATTTTCGAATCTTCTATTTCTCATCTTTACTGAGAAAAATAGTAACTAACACAGATTGCTGCCATCATTTTTCTCTTCAATGGACTATCTTTTGCAGTTGTATGGATGTATGGATGAAATTATCTTCAGACTCTGACACAATTTGATATAACCTTTCGAGTAGAAGAGATGAGTTTTTGCATGTGGAAGGGATGAAATCTTTGGGGGCAAGGAATGTGAAATACTTTTGTCAGGGTACAGATGTTGGTGGGCAGTTTCCAAAGCTGGCTGCCATATATTTCTTCCCTCCCTATATGCTCATGCCACTCTCTAAGCAAGAGATAGGATTTATCTCATTGTTACTATTTTTCTCCATTCTCCTTATGCTCTAGTCTGTCCCTACAGACACTTAATTCTTTAGTTTTTTTTTTATTTTAGTCATTATGGATTACTTACACTAATATTGATTATTTAAAATACTGTATTAAAATATTACCTGTCAGGGCTCCTGGGTAACTCAATCAGTTAAGCATCTGCCTTTGGCTCAGGTCATGATCCCAGAGTCCTGGGTTCCAGCCCCATGTCAGGCTCCCTGCTCAACGGGGGGTTTACTTCTCCCTTTCCCTCTGCCCCTTCTCTCCCGGCCCCCGACTTGTGCTCTCTCTCTCTCTTGAGCACTTGCTCTCCTCTCTCTCAAGTAAAGAAATTATTAAAAAAAAATAAAAATAAAATATTACCTGTCTTTGTTACTGAGGTGTTTGGAGCTGTTTAAATTTCATACCTTTGGTGAGCACATCATTTGCCTTGCCCTAGTCCTGCACACGTGAGAGGGTAGGGAGTGGTCAAAAGACATCAAACCTACTAGAATATAAACTCTATAAAGGCAGTTTCAAATATGTTTTGTATATTACTTTATCTGTGATGCCAAAAAGAGGGGCTAATACATGGAACATATAGGATAAATTTTCGTTGAATAGAGGAGCCCAAAGAACATGAACTATTTTCCTAATTGGAATGGACAATTGTTGAGATTTTTAAAGAAAGGAGGTAATATGATCTGACCACAGATGAAATTCCTTATGGAAATGACGGCATCGTTTCACAAAACCTTAGCATTTTTTTTTTCCCCTGGAAACAGGTGAGAGGGGAGTGTCCCTCTTATTCCTCTGGGATCACTGGTGTTCTTGCAACTTCTCTGCGGCAATCCCTTTTCTTCTCCTCTTCCTTGAACTACGGCTTCCCTGCAGGTTACCTTAAATGATCCTTTACCTTAAGTTATCCTGATCCTTCCATCTTGTAAATCCCTGGAAGGTGCTACTTGCTGACATTTGAAAAATAAACACACCACTAGGCTATTAACACACCTATCTCTAGTGTCATTTTTACAAGACTGCATTTTAAAGAGACTTTGTAAAAGCAATGCATGTGCCTAATTATTAGTAACAAATGCTGTGTATTTAGCAAATTGAAAATGCAATAACTTCTTAGACTTCTAAATGCTAATGAATTAATAAAAAAATCCAAAGTTGAATTCCTTATTGCTCTTTCTATACATTTTATAGAATTCTATTATAGAGTACCAATCAATTGAGAAAGCAATTTGAGTCAGAAATGCAAGCTTATTCATAGGAACATTATTAAATCAATTAACTTGCTAATGGCATCTGCCAGTTCATTTTAGGAAAGGCTCAGTAGCAATAAAATTAAAGTACAGTCATAAATTTTTCTTCGTTCCAGGTATTGCAGGAAGAAAAATACTTAAAAATGTTTTCAACTTTGCCTTTAACATTAATCAGATTGTGATAAGAAGCTCAGAAACAAGTTATGCTATCAAATGGGAAATCTATTCTGAAGCATTTCCCATTAAATGAAAATTATTTTTATGTAACCTTTTTTAATTGCTGAAAGTGCAATTACCTTCACACATTTACTCTCTGTTTAGGGACAAAATGAAATAAATCCACACTGCTACATTTTACATCATGTTTCTTCTGACTGGTTTTCCTGCATCAGTTTCTCTCCAGTACTGTAAACAGTTCTAGTTACTGTCTCTTAGGAAGATGTAACATAACAATCTTTGAGAGCAGTGAGATAAGAACAAATAACCAAACATTCAGATGTGTTTACTTAAGGTGTAATTAATGTGCCCTATGCTAGGTAGAAAATGTGAAAGATTTAAGAAACAGCTAACACGTAGTCTTCTCTTAGGAAAAACTGGCATTTTTTTTTCTGATGAATCAGAGCATATGTTAAAATCACTAGAAAAAATATGCATTTTTGTTATAGTTGCATGGGAAAATACAGCTTACCTGTGTACTTAAAAACCTAAAGTATAGCTCATCATGGACCATTAGGTAATTTCAAATGTTCACAACATAACAAGAGAAAGGAAATAATAAAACCAATTGGTAAATGATAAGAAAAATCAAGATTCATGACAGAATGTTATATTTGGATTAAATTCAGATAGTCTTTTAAGTGTAGAAAGATATCAAAGGTACAGCCTTTTTTTAAAAGAAAGAGAATTAGCCAAGTTTTTTTAAAAAATGTCTTTCTGTCCATACTAATGAAAGTGTTGTCAGCAACACCGAAGCAAAATTAAGACTAAGCACGAACATATCTCAATTCAAAAAATAACTTGCATATATAATTTTTTTACCATCCTGGCAATAGCAATAAGCTTAAATAAGATGTAAAATTTGTGCTTCATACTGAAAGAAAAAAAAAAGGCGATCTTTTTTCAGTTCTCTTGTTGATTATGTAGATGGCACTACAAGTTAATAATATGTCAAAGATGAAAATTTGACATTTCAAATTGCTATAAAATCTTATTTTCAATGGGCTGCTATTTCAAAGGGTGTTTTTAACGTTTATAGGATCATAAAAAAAAAAAAACACTGGGTCAATTTCATCTGTTATATGTCTAATGATTTATTTCCTTTTCCCAGAATTTTGTTGTCTTATATGTGGGCTGCTACATCTTAGTGATAATATTTTGTGCTAATTAGACTTGTAGAAAATGCCCCTGATTCAAATGCTATTCCAGATGATGTTACGATTTATTGAACTGGTGGCAATGAAATGTTTGAAACAGTGCTAAATTATAAAATATTCTGGTCCTCTAACTTTAATATTCTGGATGATCATGCTTGGGAGGTTTTGAATGTCATTGTTTAAGATATTCCAAATTATTTGAAATGCTTCAGATGAGAGGTATAATAGCTTTGCAGCACTCATGTTCCCATGGCAATCTGTGAGAAAACCAAGCCTTACTCTTTCTGTTAAAGCTAATTTAATCCTTTGAATTAAAGAGCTATGTCCAACCTTACAGCAATGGAGGTGTCAGGAAACATGAACTTTGGAACTCTGTATCAGGATATGATGTTAAGAAGAAAAAGTTGATAATATACCATTTGTGTAATTTATTTGATCTCCCATAACCATTCTGTGACAATGGCATGCAAAAATGTCAAGAATAGAAATTTCCATGTTATTGTCTGCCGCAAGCCCACTGATGACTATAAACCAAAATGATGAAATACTTTCCTAAGAAATCCAATCACATTTTTCCCAAGTCCCAGAAGTTGCATAATGCATTTCTTTGTTAAAACTCAAATGCTCAAATTAAATATACTCAGAAAGCAATGGTCTTTCTCAAAACTCTGAAAGTTGATAATATCCTCTAATCTGGTGTACACTCTTTCTACTATTATATAAGCTTAAAACCCCTATAAGACAAATCTCAGGGTATTTCTAGTCATGCTTTTTTTCTTTTTTAATTCACTTATACAGGCAGCATTCATTAAAAACCAAGAAAACCTCAAGTTTTGTGCTAGATTCTGAGAAAGATGAAAAGGTATAACACAGTATTGTCCAGGATTCTGAGAACTCAGTAACTAGATGGTGAGAGGCAGATGTGCAAAAAGCACTGGTCCTATCGTATATAAAATCAAATATTGAAACACTATGTGGTACAACATAGAGATAAGTCATAGATGCTTTGTGAATGCCAAGAAAAGAGTGGTTAATTCTGTTGGATGGAATAATAGAGGCCCTAAAGTTAGGAGAATATTTGAGCTGGAACTTGGGAGATGAACAGGATTTTATGAATCAGAAAAGGGACAATCATCATCGTCAGCTGCATCTATACACACAGACGTAAAAGAACGAGCTTCACTGGTTTATAAAAGATCATCAGTGATGATAAAGCAAAGGCTATATTTGAAGGAAACTGCTGAGAGGGAAAACTGAAAAAGCAGGCAGGACAAATAAAGAAAGAACACACATACCAAGCTAAGGGGTTTGCTATTTATTTAATTAATGGTGACTGAATGGAAGGTTTTTTTTTTTTTTTTTTTTTTTTTTTTTTTTTAGATTTTATTTATTTATTTGATGGAGAGAGAGACAGCCAGTGAGAAAGGGAACACAAGCAGGGGGAGTGGGAAAGGAAAAAGCAGGCTCCCAGCGGACGAGCCTGATGCGGGGCTCCATCCCAGAACGCCGGGATCACGCCCTGAGCCGAAGGCAGATGCTTAACGACTGAGCCACCCAGGTGCCCCTGAATGGAAGTTTTAAGCAGAAAAACCATATGATAAAAATCTGTGTTTTTGACAAATTCTCAAAATACTGTACAGAGAAATCTGACGTGAGAAGAGATGGCTTGCAAAGAGGGCAGATAAAAGGTGGCTCAAACAATATATAAGATCCTGAATATTAATTCAATAAAGATAAAGAGAAGAACATGATTCAAACGTCTGTTGGGAAACTGAATGGAGTATGACCTTGGAAACAAAGAAGGAATATGCAAATACAGGAAGTTTAGAAAATGGGGGAGAGGAAGGATAGTGAGATTAGTTTGGGACAACTTAAACTGGAAATGTCTTAGAGAAATACAAAAGTTATACAGTAGACCAGAAGTCAGCTAATATTTTCCATAAAGGACAAGTAGTAAACATTTTTGGTTTTGTGAGACATATATACGTCTGCGATTCTATCATGAAAGCAGTCATTAATAATAAGTATATGGAAGGGAATGATTGTGTTCCAATAAAATTTACTTAAAAAAACAGGCCCTTTGGCCATTGTTCACTGAATCCTACTTTCAACTGTTGAAAATATCTAACTTTTGCAAAAATGCCATTGTTGTAAGTTGGGTTCCTTGGAAACAGATGCTAAGGGGAGACCTATAGAGGGTTTATTGAGGAAGGCACTGTAGAATGACGAAAGCGAAGAAGTAAAGAATGAAAGCTCGAGCAGAAGTAGAATTTGAACTTGCGGTGTGCTGATAAACAGAAAAAAAAATCATTGATTTGCATTTGCTGATTTTCATGGTGTATCTAATCCTTTTGAACTGCCATTATAAATTCACTGAATGCAGAATTGGGTATGATACACACAACTGGCTCTCAGGAGCCATTTGGAGCCGGTTCCAGTACACCATTGAATTGAACTATAATGCAGTTGCAACAGAGGCCTCAGCAGATCCTAGGGTCTAGAGCTCAGACTCTCTCCAGTTACACCAGATTGAAGCAAGAGGGCTAGGTCTTTATACCACTATAGTCATTGAATGTTAGCTGCCTGAGGAAAGGCCAAAAGAATTCCCTTTAGCTAAGAACGATTCCTGGAGAGGAGTTAGCTATGAAGCAAAAGGATGGAGTGCCTCAACCATGAAGATTACCTGTAATGAACACCATAGTACTCAAAGATTGCCAGATAGTATGAGTATGTTGGTATAAAATTATATTTTATTCAAATATTTCATAATATTTAGCTTCCAAAAATAGCAGCAAATATAGTAGCAATTGTATCTGTCATAAATCTACCATTTCACAAAATATTTTCCAAAAACTTCCACTGATTATTTTATTAGCCAAATGATTTACTTCATTAGATAAAATAGTTAGGACATGAATAGATTAAGCAATTTCTATACAATTTGGTACTGTCAGTGACAATACCAAAGTTAACAATCACAATTATTATAGCTTCCATCCTTCGCTTAATTCAGTATGTTTCTTCTCATTAAGAATCAACCTTAACCATAGTAATGGGCAGGAGCTCTGCAGACAGAACCACACTTGAAACATGTCCACATCTTATTTTCTAGCCTTGACAAAATATCTTAACCTCACTGAGACCTGTTTTCCAAATCTATACACTGAAAATAACATCTGTTTTGTTAATGTTTGATTTGATATTGTATGTAAACCATGTATTTTAAACCTTGTCCATCATCATTTTCCATGTGCTTAGTTCATGAATTCTATCTCTTCCTCTACCTACTACCTTATTTTTGTGCCTTCTTTCACAACCAGCCTTCTAGAAACCAGTGTCTCACCAATGATTCTCAAACTTTAATATGCTGGGTAATCTGGATATCTTGTTAAAATGTAGATTCTGATGCAGTAGCCGTGAGGAGCTGCCTGAGATTCCACGTTTCTAACAAGCTCCTAAGAGAGGTTGATGCCATTGGTCCACAGACCACTGTTTGAATAGTAAGAATTACTCCTAAGGAGGGAAATGCCACCTCATCCCCAGGACTCCGCAGCCGCTGATGAAACCATGACCCATTGGTTTTCCTGCAATTCAGGAGATTTTATCTTATCCCTATGAAACCATATAGTCATGAATTTCCTCATTTATTTTCTCTTATCCCTTAACGTGCTTAATCTCGTCATCCTTTAGCGCTAAATTTAGACTCAACACCTCTGAGAAATATTCCACTCATAGGAACATGGAGAATGTTGTAATATTAAAAGGGGAAACAAAAAGAATCATATCTTTTTTAAATCAGAAAGTAATATATAATTCTTTCTCTATTAAAGCATGATTTCTTTAATCTTTTTAAGTAAAAATGTGAATAATGATAATTAGCAAGTACAATATCAAGTAAATTTAAGACATGGAGACATTCTATTATTTGAGCAGTTAAGAGCCCATGATGATCTGAAAAAAAAGGGGGGGGGTGAGTATCTTTACATGAAACCAACCAGGATAGTTACTCTTTTTCTTCTCATATATCACACACACTCACACACACACACACACACACACACACACACAATTCAGCTTGAGTTCCAACAATTTTTATACTACCATGAGGACATAAAAAAAAGAAAGTAAGAATATAAGTAACACGAAGACCAAACTAAATAAGATGAGTAGATTCGTTATTTAAGTATTCAACAAAAAGGATTTGAGGTAAATGTCAAAGTGAAATTTTCAAGTGGGCTATGAATTTGTAGGAGGAAACTAAAAATGGATTGAATTTATGATCTAATTAGACAAGAATGAAGGATTGTGCTGGAACTGAACTGATCCTATGCAATAGGGATAGAAACAGCCTAGCTACAAGCAGAGCAGCACATAACAGACCCATTTTATATTTCAGGAAACTGAGGCATGAACAAGTGAAGTAATTTACCCAATATTACCCAGCAAGTAAATGGCAATGCTACTTTCTCATTCAACTCATCTTATTCTAGAGCCTGCACTTCTAACTCTTAATTGTATCCCAGACACCCTTCTTGCATTTGGGGGTGTACAAAACATGGCAAAACATTTATAAGTCCCTGTTCTCATGAAATTTACAAATCTTATATTTGGATGTGATTTTCTTTCTGCTAAGACCTGGACAGAATTAAATTAAATATATGAAAGAAAGCTGCTAGAAGTGTAAAGCTGGGCACGTTTTAGTGACATCTCCTTGTCCCAAATTAAGATGCACACTGAAAGAATTAGAGTCAACCAGAATCCCTGGATTACAGTTTAAGTGTCCTGTACACACACACACACACACACACACACGCACATATAAATACCCATTTGTACAAATGTACAAGGGACACACATACTTAATAACTAAAGTGTCTTTCCTAAAATCATAAATACTAAAAAAAGGTAAGTTTAAGGTTTATATTTAAAATGGCTACTCTGAACCATTAGTTGTGAGAATGACATTTACAAGACATTACTCTGAGCACTTCATTACTTTGGCCACATCCCGAAGCAATCCTTAATAATTTCTTTAATGGAATGAGCAGATCAGAACTGTAATGAACCTCTTCAACTTTCTTTAATGGACATTTTATTAAAAATAGATATCTGCTTCTCTGTGTTTAAACCTCTTATAAAAATCCTACATCAGTCATATTGGATATTAAAAAATAAAAACAAAAAATAGCTCTCTTCATTTTGATCAACCAGATCTAAATGTATTTTTAAGCTAATCAATTCTAAGTATATTTTTGAGGACCCAACAGTCATAGAATAGAGTTAAAATAATTTAAAAATCCCAATACTTTTTCTTTCTTCCACCATAGTGCTTGTGCACTTGTAATGCTCATAAATGTTATATCAGTCTCCTTTGGTGCTACTGGGTACCAAATGGCATGATGACATTAGCCCTGGTGGATCCCAGTTCAAAGCATACGTAACGGTATCACTGTGCCCTCCTCCAAGAATAGGATCCTGAGCTGATCCTTTTGTCTAAAATGTCTGCTAGAAATTAGTAAGTTGACTGTTGTCAATCAAGTGATGGGGTAGATTTATAGAGTCAGTAAATTAGACCCATAAGCAATGTGATAGAATTTTTATAGCCTGGAAACTATTGCAGAAAATGGAACAAAAAGATTTATGGCCATTAGACTGACACCGGCTTTGGTGTAGGGTGGCAAAATAATACTGATGAAGTCTTCAGATTGTAAGTATAAAATCTGTACGCAGGCAAGTCCCGGATTTGATTTTCATAGATCTTCTAGCCACACATAAAAAACAAAATCTCTATTACGCAGTCATCGTCAAAAATGGACCTTCCTAACCACATATATATGTAGACGATATGCATACATTCCAACAAAATGAAATCATACTGTGTGTTAAAAAATTATTATAGACATGTTCTTCTTTATATGATTTTATGTAAGTTTGCAAAATGTATCCCATAAAGCTTCTTTTCTTTTAGATTACTAAAATGTGAGGAGTATAGGCAGAGAGGAAAGGACGGGAAACACATATTAGGTTAGATTACTAAAATGTGAGAGTGTAAGCAGAGAAGAAAGAACGGAAAACACATACACAGTTTTGTAGAGCTGACTTTTTTTTCAAACTGTTTACAAGCTCTACTTTTAAAATGCAAGGACATTTTCAAATATAACATAGAATTGTAGTGCAATAAAATGCTCGATAAGAACAATTCTGAGTTAATAGTTCAGTCTTAGAGAATTGCGTTTTACTATAAGCCACTTCAAATCCTTTTAGAAAAAGGTGAAATACAAATGTAGAAGTAAATAAAATAAACAGAAGCACCGTAATACTGGTTTATATTCCTTATTTAAAGTAATAGCAAATTCACTCCTTGCAAGAAAACAAGGAAATCTTACCTACCTAACTTTAATATAATACTGAGTTCCAGCTGCTTCTACCTCTGAACCCTCCTTCTAATATAATGTTTTCTCTCTCCCCTTGGCTTCCGTAACTATGCAAAATGCCAAATAGCCAAAAAGAAGTTGTATAATAAAGGATGGGGGGAATCTAATAACAAACACTATTTCAACTTTAAGTAATAGGAGGAGAGTCAAAGGCACATATCGCATGGTGCACTGAGTGTTATACGCAACTAATGAATCATCACACTTTACATCAAAAACCAGGGATGTACTGTATGGTGACTAACATAACATAATAAAATTTTTTTTTTAAAAAAGTGCTATTACCCAATGCAAGAGGGCTTGAAATTGGTAGATTAAAATCCACTTTAAATTGAAGACCCCCTTCCAAAAAAAAGACACATTCCTAACTTAAATATTTATCATAATTTAAATATGAAAGCGCGTATTTGTTTGCTAAACTTCTGATACAGGGCCAAAAGTTTTTTTGAGTGTAGATTTAATTGGAGCTTAGAATCATCTATTGTAAGTAAACCACACCCAAAATTTAACATCAGTTTACCATTTCTCAAATTGTATCAAGAGCACAGATGTATCAAAGCATGAGTTAAATGCTTTTTTAGAGTAATATTTGTACCCCAAACTTTCAGAGTTGACTTACCTACATCTAATTCTACAGCACTTTAAAAAAATATTTTTTCTTTCTTTCTTGAGTCTTTCCAAAGTATTCAATTTAGTTTTCATGGCAACATAAATTGTTTTTATTTTTGCACTCAGAGTCCATTGATTTATGTAATAGGTAATTGAATTTAGTAATTCAAATTAGTATCAATGAACTTGCATAGTGCAGGAACAGACAAAGTTGACTGGTTAAGCCCTGAACTCAAAGGGCAGAATCAGGAGGGGGTAGAATACTAGGTAAGAACCTACTAGTCACGCACACTCACTCAACCATGACTGCAATGAGAGGTTAGGATGCTTTCAGAAGGAACTGTTGGTTAATCTGGTGAAACAGTGGGGTGGCTGGGTGGCTCAGCTGGTTAAGCGTCTGCCTTCAGCGGGGGTCATGATCTCAGGGTCCTTGGATGAGTTCCACTTAGGGCTCCCTGCCCAGTGGGAAGCCTGCTTCTCACTCTCATGCTCCCCCTGCTTGTGCTCTCTCTCTCTCCCTCTCTGTCAAATATATAAATAAAATCTTTAAAACAAAACAAAACAAAACAAAACTCTGGTGAATCAGTAAACTGCAGATGGCTTAAGAGGACTTCCAATATATTTATGATTAAAATACAGTGGTGTCTTATTAAAAATAGGTTCGGGGTCAGCTGGGACTCAGGTAGAGGCCAGAACCACTCACTGCAAGAGCCAAAAGAGGAAACCTAGAAAGTTTCTGGTGGGGGAAGAATGGCATGGCCACAGATAGGTCCTGTTAATGTAGTATTACATGTAACCAAGCACAAATGAAATTTCTGGACCTTATATTTCACATAAGAGAGAATGACTGCTGCCAGCAATTTATGGGGTAAATCTCTTTTATTTTTATTCTGGAAAATTAATTCTAAGACTTAAATATTTCGGTTCCACTTTCAAAGTTCCAGGGAAGGACTTTTATTTATTAAGTGCCCATCTTGGGCCCAAACTATATGGCAGGCGGCTCTTTGAAAGTATGTACAAGTGGGGAAGATATGTTTAACATGGGACAAAATACTGAGTGTCTCCTTCAGATAAATTTTCTCCAGCCCTGGAAAAAGGGGAAATCACAAGGAAGACTGAATTTAAATAAAAAGAAATCAAACTAGTGTTCTAGGCGGCAGGAAAGCCACGACCCACAGGCTTAAATAAAAACAAGTAAACAGAAAGGAAAGTCAGGCAAGATCATGTTGCAGTCTTTAGGCCATGTTAGGAATTTTGCCAGGTTACTTTGAATAAAATGAATAGCCATTGAAGAGTTTAAAGCAGAGGTATGACTTTATTTCAGTTCATGTTTTTAAAAAGATCATCCAGGTTGCAGGTTCCAAACAGTTTCAGTGAAGACTCTCATGACAAAAAGAGATGAGTAAGGATGAGAGACAGAAATCTTGTAATGATATTTAAAGCAAAAAGGTAAAAAGAGCAAACATTATGGCAGAACGTAATATATTTGCAAAAATATCTTGTCTTTGTGGAATTGTAATCAAATAGTGGGAAAGAAAGCAACCAAAATCAGAATTTGTTATATTCATTGGATAACCCTGAAGAGAGAGGGCTTTTCCTAGAGGCAAATCAAGCACTTGTCTGTCAGCAAGAATGCAAAACCCATTCAGAGGATCTCATCTTTGACCCTTGGTTCTACTTTTAAATTTACCCAAGCAGTTTCCACTGCAGTCAGTCTTTAGCAGGTCTACATGGTAGGCATGCTTGAGGACTGAAGATAGAACTTTCCTTTGACAAATTTAGGCTTTTTGACACAGAAGCTGGTATCCTCTCTTTCAAGCATTTGTTTCTGGAGTTTTGCTTACCTGAATGTGACCTCTGAGACAATCCTGAAATGTTCTGGCCTTGAATTTCTTCATATATAAAGTAGGGCTATTATTATCTATTTCACGGAGTTATTTTGCAGTCTAAATCTTTAAGTGCTTAGCTTACCTACTGAATAAAAAGCAGCCGATAAATGGCAGTTGTACTTAACTCTGGGATTAAGCTTCTATAGCAAAGTAGTGACTTACGATATAAATTAGTAAATAATAACATGATGAGTGGAACTTTTCTGCCTGACTTTCTACTGTTTTTAACCAATTTACAAACTAAAGTTTAACAGAGAACAAAACCATTAGCAGCATACAAAAGCAGGATTGGGAGCAGGTTTAACTAAATGACATAATTCTCTTCTTGGACTGATTTCAAAGGATGGAATAGAGACTCAAGTTATCTCAAAAAGAGTGGGATGATTTTAGTAATGCTTATAGACTGGACTGGAATAGAAAACCTACTACAAAGTGAGGCAACTGTAGACTCTCTCTCTTGCTCTCTCTGAAACCATATTTGCAAAGCTCATGTAAATGTACACAAACTACTGAACTAAAAATGGTTAAGATGATTAATTTTATGTTATGTATTATTTTACCACAATTAAATTAAAAAAAAAAAAGTCCCTGCTATGTTTCTGGACCCTTATAGAATCCCTTACTGTGATGAGAACAATGTTATCAACCACGACTGTAGTTTACACATTACCATCTGCCACACATGTCCCAGATTCTCAAAGACCGTCTTCAAAACAGCTTTTATGTGAAATCCTTTTAAATAACTTAGACCTAATCCCTAAAGCTGATAGAAAAACAGATACCATATCAATAACACCATAAATAACCTCTTTTTCTTTTTGCCTTGGGTACCACAGGAACCTCCTTATTTCAACTTCTTATACCAAATTTCTGCGACTGGACCAATCTTGGAAATGGATGCCAGATAAGTCTGAAAGGAGGATGAGTGTTGATAGCCTCCCATGCCCGGCTGTCTTCATCTGAATTAAGCCAAATGTTATACCATAAGTGGCCAGTTCTCTTCCTTTCCCTTTGGCAAAGCATTCATCAATATAACATTTCACGTAAACAACTGGGATGAGTCTAAGAAACCACTTCTCATTTTATATTCAGATTTTAAATAAATACAATATGTCAATCAAAATGAAATTTTAAAATTCAACTAATTCATGACAGCAACATAGCATGTTAAAGCCAACAATTTATTAGGAATTTACAGTAAGAGATACTGAACTCTAGGAAACAAACAGGGTTGCTGGAAGGGGAGATGGGTAGGGGAAGGGATAATTGGTGATGCGAATTAAGGAGGGCACTTGATGTAATGAGCACTGGGTGTTATGTGCAAATGATGAACCACTGAATTCTACCTTTGAAACTAATAATATAGTATATGTTAACTAAATTGAATTTAAATAAAGAATAAAAAATTACAATGGACTAGACATTATTCTAAACATTATAAATTTATCTTCACTCACTCAATCTTCACAACAAAGCAATGAGCTAGTACTATAATCTGCACTGTGAAAGTGAGGGAAAAGTTCCAGAGATATTAGGAAACTTGCCTAATATGACACATACATGGTGGACTGCAATTTTTACTTCAGCAAATCAGTTCCAGAACAAGTAATCTTAATCAGTACTTGATACTGCTGGATGAGGAAAGGAAGATCCATAGAGGTGAAATGATTTCTCAAGACTATACAACCATGTAATAGAAGAGCCAGACCTCTTATTCCCAGTCCAGTGACTTTCTTTCCTTTTTCATATCAAAGCAATCAAAGTAACCATTTTGCAATCTCTCAATAAGACAAAGTAGTCCCATTGACTATGATATGACAGTCTCCCCCCCCCCCCCCCCCTACACATAAGTGAGAATTTAAAGAAGGGACTTTAGCCATCAGATATCCGACCCCTCTGTCATACTATTCTTCTCCTCATTATGTTGGTTTAACTATGTTAAATTACAGCACTTACTTATTAACTTTACTCCGGTTAATTCAAGAGTTTTTAATTTGAAGCAAACATCATGTTTCTTTTTTCCTTAAATATCACCATTTATTTATTTAAGATTTTATTTATTTATTTGATGGGGGGGGGAGCAAGCAGGCAGAGCCCAGAGGGAGAGGGAAAAGCAGGCTCCCTGCTGAGCAGGAAGCCCAACGTGGGGCTTGATCCCAGGATCCTAGGATCATGACCTGAGCCAAAGGCAGATACTTAACCTACTGAGCCACACAGGTGCCCCTAAATATCACCATTCAGACAAAGACTTTAAGTGGTAGAGCTAAAGCACAGCTAATGTATAATTACAAGTTTAGGGGCCCCTGGGTGACACAGTCCATTAAGCATCTGACTCTTGGTTTTGGCTCAGGTCGTGATCTCTGGGTCATGAGATCGAGCCCCACATCAGAGCACTGTGCTTGGCATGGAGTCTGCTTGAGATTCTCTCTCCTTCTCCCTCTGCCCCTCTTGCTCAAGCTCTCTCTCTCTCTCTCTCAAATAAATAAGTAAATCTTTAAAAAAATAATTACAATTTTAATAACATTTTAAATTAAAATACATTTCTTTTAATATTATACATTAATTCTTTTCCTGCATGTTGAATGGAAAATGCCATAATATATTAGTTAGGTGGTCCTGAGATTTGATTAGGTGTGATATTACTGAACTTTTAAACTTTTTCCTCTTCTTTTTGTATGAGATGACATTTTTTGGCTGTTCTATGACATAGTAGCTAATACATTAAGTTTTTGAAAAGAGTATTACACAGACATGTATTTAGAATACAATTAGGAAAAAAAGAAAAGACACAATATAAATATAAGTTACTCATTCATCACTGTCATTTAGTTGGCAGAATCACATTGATAGTTTGGCCCCTTTCCTTCTCCTAGACATTAAGAAATGATTTGATCTTATTGAACGCCCAAGTGTCACTAAATGAATATAAGTCATACTGGTCTAAGCAGGTACTATCACTTTGATAATGTATAGAAAACTATTTTGTTTTACTTATATGTAAACATGCCCCTAAAAAATATCTTGGCAAACACTTGGCGTTTATTTTCAAGTAAATGACTGCTTTAAGTCACCTGTAGTCTACCGAAACAAAACCAGAACTCTGTTATTTGAAATCGGATCACAACTGTGTTCACGTATCACATTACGATTTAATCAACAGCCAAACAACTATTCTGAAATGACTGCAACCATTAGAGTTGTCTAAGCAATTCTTACTTTCTCTCAAATCAATCCATTTATTAATAGAGAAAAAGAAGAGAAAAAATAAAAGGAGACTACTTCAAGCTTTTTTCTCCCATTATTATTCTCAAAGGGGAATAGTACAAAGGTGAGGCAATGTAAGCTGGTCATAAAATGTTCGAATGAGAAAAAGAAATCATGGCATGAAGAAGATCACTTTTGTTGAGGCTAAAGGGAATAATATAAAATTGTGTTCTCTCAAGGCTGGGGCCAAGGCCCCAATTCTATCACTATTGGAAAAAATGATGCAAGTTCAAGAGTCAAACTAGTTTCTACTATAAAAGCAGTAGACTATTCTGTGATTAGTGCTTGAAACTGCTAAGCTTTACCTCCGCTTCTACTGAGCAGTATTCTCAAATAACCTGGTTTCTGGTAACTCTCCCTATCTACCAGGATATGTGAAGTTCTCTAATGTTCTACATAAATGGACACATTTGAGGAAGATAAATATTAATCAACTTGAGGTAACAAACTGATTCCATTTTGAGGTAACATCTGAAATGCCATTTCCTACTAATCTGTTGTTAAGTTCAGAAGTGATACAATTAAACCCAATAAGCAGAAGATATGCATTTTTGGTTTCTCTCTATAATGGTGATGGGCTAATGTCCTTCTAACTCATCCTCATACTCCTCTTTGAGTATAAGACCAGATTCAGCAGCATCTGGGTGGCTCAGTCGGTTAAGCGTCTGCCTCTCGATTTCACTTCAGGTCATGATCTCAGGGTCATGACATCAAGCCCCATGTCAGGCTTCATGCTCAGTTCAGAGTCCACTTGTCCCTCTTCCTTCCCCTTTGCCCTTCCCCTCACACTCCCTCTCACTAAAAAAGAATAAATAAAATCTTAATAACAACAACAACAACAACAACAAAGACCAGATCCACAGGTGCACGGTTCTTGGCACTCCTTGGAAATTTCATCATGGCCATTGAACAAGTTAATGGTAGGTAGTGGACACAAGAAAAAAATCCCATGATTGTGGCCCAAATAGATGGATGTTCCAATTAATTAATCTAGCCATATTCAGTTCCTGGATCATGAGGGTAATCTACAACACTGATACTAGAGTTCAAAAGAAGAGGGTAGCATTCAGGCCAGAATATTCAATTTAGCTACAGTAATATGCCAGAATTATCTAAACAGAAATAATATTGAGAGAATACAGAAATACTAAAGTGGGAATACTGCTGACACTGGTCAGAGCATATTCAAAACAGCTTCATGTGGTAGGAAAATGTATCTTATGGGTTACAACATGTGAACTATTTTATTATGCACACACACTTAGGCTTCAATCAATATTGCTCGAACATGATGATGATTATGGCTATATAGTTGATCAATGTTTCAGTGTTCAAGAAGAATTCTAACAAATTTTCTAGCAAAGAAATAATCTGTATCTGCTATCCTGTTTTATTTCAAAAAAAAAAGAATTTTAAGAAACTAAGTATAGTAAATTAAAAAAACAAACAAACAAACACCTCAGGCCTATTTTAATGCATTACACTATTGAAATTTGGACAGTTGCAATATACTTTTCTTTTTTTTAATGTAGAAGACAGGATCCTCAATTGTAGCCCATTGTGGGATTTTGTTCTGTTTTGTTTATCCCTTAGATCATCCTTTAGTTGTTAGATCCATCTGGACCTTGTTCTGATATTTAGTAAGTCAAAGGTAGACAGCAGGGAGGGATTTGAGGAAAGATTCAGGAAATGTTTGGGGATTATAAGCGAGCATGCTTAATGCAGTGAGTGGTTATAAAAAAGTGAGAAGCTCAATATTCTACATTAGGCCATAAAACTTTTTAAATTGTATCTATCAAGGCACCAAAGAAATAGTTGGAATATACAAATCATGATAATTCAAGGAGGATTTTGTAAACGGATAACACAAAATTGTGGGCAGAGTACAGGAAGACTGTGAGGGATAGCCGTTCCCCACTGCTAGTGAGAGTAGTACACCATTCTACACAACGGGCTGAGGAAGGAAACGGTTACCACTATTCCGAGGCTGAGAAGTCTTTGTGCAACGATTGTCTCAAGGAGTTGAAATCTTTAGTCAGGGAGCTCAGCTGGAACCTGGCTGCAACACTGGGAGGAAGCAAAAGTAATGATGATTCCCACCTCCTTCTCCTCTTCTAACCTATCGCTGAGCTTCCCAATGGCTAAGCTCACTGGAAGCTTGAGGAAGAGAACCCATTAATGTAATCCATATAGATCAATTCCTGAGGCTTTGGTGCAGATGGAGAAGGCGGGTGCATCCAGGATGTATATAGGAAAAGCAAGTCATCCTTTCAAACCTCACTGACATGTAACTCTTTCTTTAGAACCATACTGGGAGATGTGTTAGTTTTGCCTTTCATTTCTAAAGAAGAAGACAGAGATACTTAAATGTACCAAACATCCATTCCATATAAGCTGTTTAAGTAGGGGCTAAGCAAATAAGCTTTGGAGTCAAGCTGTCTCAGTCTGAATTCCCCATCAACTCTTTAGCTGTTTGACATTGGACAAATTACTTAGCTTCTCTGTATACAAATCTCTTCAGCTCTATAGTAAGAGTGTTATAAATGCTAACTCAGAGAAGTATTTGGAGCATTCAACAAGATAATAAATGTAAATTAATAAGCAGAATTAAAAGCAAACTTCAACAGATGATTATCATAATTTTTATTATATTAGTAATAAAAATAATGGGTACCAAGGATGAGAGCTCTACCAATTCAGACTCTCAAAGCTTTCTCCTGCTGATTTTGTTCTAAGTTATTTCAGACTGAAGAGCCATTGCAGGTGAAGAGGCAATGCTGAACTCAGCTAGGTTCATCTCTAGCTTCTTGAAGCCTTGGTACAAATTGGAATTAATGTGAGATTTTTTTAGACGTTTTCTTTCTACAGAACATGATAATGACAAGAATAAGTGAAATTATGAATAAGTCTCTATCTGCTCGATAGAAGCCTCCTGAAAGAGAGTGGCAGAATCTGCAAATGCACCCCTACAATAGTTTTTATTGGAACACTATACTGTCACCCCCTTCTGGAATCAAATGATGCCATTTTTCATATTCTGAAAGGAGCACCACAAGAGGTCAATGCAGAAACAACTTCCCCTCATAAATCTTTGCTCTCTTATGAAGTTAATCAAAAGAAGCCTGGAGAACAGGCGGATTATCTGTGCATGGTTTACTCCATGGGTTATAAGGTTTGTGAAAAAAAAAAAAATTACCTGCTCACAAACTGCAGGCTATCTAACACCCCTGCTGGCTGTCATGTCCTCCTGAAGATGTAAGCATATTCGCCATTGCATAGGATGCCTGCCAAGTGTGCCTTTATAAGCAAGGATTTTAAACTATTTAGATTCTCTTACAAGATTTGACTAAAGTATGTTTCTAATACCTTGATTTTCTGACTAGCTTGATTTTGCAATACAATCTAATACTGTAGGATAATTAATATTTCCACAGCTCTGCTTTGTCTAATGGGGAGGTCTGCTTTGATAAGATTTCAAAATAACTCTTATTCTTATTAACCTAAACTAACATGTTCAGAACAAAATACAATACAAGATAACTGCAATGATTTGTCCTTCTTGTGGCATTTGGATGCCCCATATCTACACGATAGCACCAACAGATTTTCAGGAAAGCATAACATCTTACTTGGTGCCCTACAATAGCATCCTGTAAACAGGCGCCTTTGGCTTTCAAAATTGTTTATTTTATATCTTAGACTAGTTAAAAGATTAATGTATCAGCTTTTTAGGTTGCCATAAGCTGGGTGCTTAAACAACAGAAGCTTAAATCACTTCTGGAGACTAGGAATCCGAGATCAAAGTGTCTGCAAGCTTCGAAGCTTGTTTCTTCGAAGACCTCTCTCTTTGGCTTGTAAGTGGTCATCTTCTTCATCTTCACATGGTCTTCCCTCGGAGTGTGTCTGTGTCCTACTCTCCTCTTATAAGGACCACAGTTCATATTGGAGTACGGCCCACCCTCATGACCTCTTTTAACCTTAATTACCTCCTTAAAGACCCTATCTCCAAATAGGCACATTCTGAGGTACTAGGAGTTAGGACTTCAACATATGAATTTTGCAAGAACAAAATTCATCCCATAATAGTTAATTACCATGTAAAATGTTTAAAACATACTTCTGAGACAAGAATTATGAACTTCGTGCAGGATGTTAGGCAGAGTCAAATTCATGACTGATGAACTATAACATGCCCAATACTATTTCATTCTTTGCATTGGTTCTTCCCTCTGCTTTCCCAAGGATAGATCCATGGTTCACTCACTTTCCTCCCTAAGCCTTTACTTACAGTCTCTTTCTCAGTGAGACATCCTGATTTATACTTGGATACTGTCCCCAAAACTCTCCATCACATTTTCCTTCTCTGATGTTTCCCAAAACACGTATTGCCTACTAAAGATCTTACATTTTACTTGGAGTACCTTGGAGTGTAGAAGAATGTGACAATGTTGGGGCGCCTGGGTGGCACAGTGGTTGAGCATCTGCCTTCGGCTCAGGGCGTGATCCCGGTGTTATGGGATCGAGCCCCACATCAGGCTCCTCCGCTATGAGCCTGCTTCTTCCTCTCCCACTCCCCCTGCTTGTGTTCCCTCTCTCGCTGGCTGTCTGTCAAATAAATAAATAAAATCTTTAAAAAAAAAAAAAAAGAAGAATGTGACAATGAGTGTAATTTTTGTGAAAAGCGATATTGAGGTACACTGGGGTCAATGAGAGGATGGATGAAATGAGTTTGGTTGAGATAAGAAATTAATTCCAGATTAACAATTCAGGGATGTTTGATGTACAATGGTGCCATTCTAAGTTAATAAACAGAGTAATGGCTTGAGAAATGAAAAGAATGAATATAATATAAACCAAAGAAAGTAAAGATTGAGAAATAAAAACTTTGAAGCTGTGGATATTTATATTAGCTCTCCTGTTTAGGTGGCTTAGGAGATCTGTTGATTTACATGGAAAGTATTTGAAAAATGAGAAGTTAAACTCAGCCCATGTGTCTTTTTCTAGAGTAGCTAATACAACATACTAGTACCCATAGTATGTACTTCATTAAAATTCAATAAAATAAAGGTAAATAATTTTCTTTCATGGAAGTATATATTTAAATGATGTGATTGGATAGTTGTTGATATATAATGTAAGTTCAAATTATAATTGAAGTACTTTGGTTTCACAGAAAGATGAAAGATAAGAGCCCTGAATTCCTGACCCAGCCCTAACCCATTCTAATTATACAATTAAATTTAAATTTAAAATAATCACACAGACTACTGTATGGAGAATAGACTTATAGACATTTGGGGATGTGTGTGAGTGGAATCAGGATAACAGTTAAAAGGCCACTAAGATAGTTTTGTTAAAAATGACAATACCTTGGAGTAAGGTGTTAGCAGGAACAGTTGGAGGTGGAACTTACGTGATAGATGTGCTGATGAGTTGGAGGTGGGTTGTGAAAGAATGAGAGAAGTGAAGGATAAATGCCTTGCATTTATTCTTTGATCCCAAAGATTGTTATATTGTTCCTCATTAAAATGTACATTAATAGCTGGCTATTATTCAATATTCATTTCTCAAATGTTTATTCAGTGGTTATGTAGACTGTTTCAAATACTGTGCTAGATGGTAGGGCCCAGTGATAAAAAATAGCAAAAATAACATGGCTCCTATTAGGCTATAGTCTGCTGGAGGCTCTCACTAGAAGGTATACTAGCACATGGTACCATCCTTTGAATACAGAAAGTGCTCCATAAGTTTTAATGGAAGAGATGAACAAATGAGTCAGTCAAGGCTCTACATTGCTCGGTATCTAGACTTTCCACCATAATTATATTATTTCATTATGGCTAGCTTAAATGAAATTTCATCCTCTTCTTCAGAAAAGATTTTTCGAAATCATACATTATTCCTTTGTTCATATTATTATATGAATTAGTTAGAACTAAATAGAATTTGAGTTTATAGACACTATACATAAATATTCATCACTCTTCCTTAAATATTTCCAACGTTTCCTTTACTCATTTTCCTGTGACACTTGTAATTTCTTTTTCTATCGATAATATGCTAAACCAAAAACTATTAATGTGTATTTGATGTGTGTTTATTTTTGTCCAAATTTTCAATATATTTCTGATATTATGTTTATGGATCATAACTACAATGTCACCATCTTATGGTCTCAAAAGCACCTAAAAAATTTGACATTCTGTTGTAATTTATGTAGTTAATTTTATCTAGAGAGATGTTTTTCAAATTTATTCCCCATCTGACCAAAAGAAACAAACAAACAAAAATCAACTAACCAACCAAACACAAAAGAACCTCACATCAGCACACCATAACAAGGTAAACCATTTGTGGTCAGCTTTATGCCAAGGGAGATCCTAATTGTCCCTTTTCCCTCATCTCTTCCTCTCTCCCTCATAATGAACTACAGACTGCAATTCTGTGCACTGGCTTTACCATAACATCCCTGCCTTAGTCTTTTAAAAACTCCTTTGAAAACAGAAGGGTATTTATGAAGTCAGGCAACACAGGAAAATACACATAATGTTATCAAGGACCTCTTCAATTATAAAAATAACCAAACATATTAACTATGTTTCAAGAAATCATGGACATCCTGTAGCACACATTTTTACCACTTGTTTTCTAATTATCCACAAAAGGAGTAAAATCACATTTCCCAGTTACTAGAATAAAACTCTCAAAGAATCTATACATGTACATCTACATAAACTTGAATCTCAAATAGATAAGCACAACTAGGACAAAGGCTTACAATAATAACCTTAAAACAACATTCAAGAAGAAAGCTAAAGAACATTCCTACAACTTAATAATTAGAAATTGTACATGGCTCTTCCTAATTGTCACTACAGGACACTTTCTAGACTATGTTCTTATCTCTCTGACCTACCATATTTTACCTTAGTATTAATAAAACTTTTTGTTTTCCTAGTGGTAGTGGCAATAACTTCCTTTGACCATCCTTTCCTATTCAGTACTAAGATTAAATAAGAATAAATTTCTTTTCTGTATTCAAATACTACTTTTATATAGCTTAAGTAGTGTGCTATTATAAATATCTCTTTACAAGTCTTTCTATTCAACTAGTTTGTAAATATCTTAAAGGAGAAAACTGTTTTTATTCTTGTTCAGCCTTTTATTCTTTCATTCAACAAATATTCACTGACTGCCTCCCTCTGTATTTCATTAAAATTAGCATGTCATTGATGGTAAGGTACACTGTATTATTTTACCTACAAATATGAAAGAAAAATAATCTGTTCAATTGATCTGTGATCTGCCATCAATAGAACAATGCATCCTGTTTATAAAGACATTTTAAAAGTTTAAAAATGTGCATTTCAGAATAGATAAAATTTGGTGTGTATAAGAGATTGTTTTAGGTACCCAATATATATCAGTGGGGAAAAAAAAAAAAGAAAAAAAAAACAGATTAAGTTCCCTGTCCTCAGGTGATGATATCTGATCAACAACTAAAAGAAGTGAGTACCTTTTCTATGTGTATATTTTGTGACCGATCACTCCAGGCAAAAAGAAGAGCTAGTGCAAATACCCTGAGGCAGGAGTGCAACTGGCATGTTTGAGGAAAAGCAGGGAAGCCAATGTGACTGAAGTGTGAGCAGGAGAAAAACAAAGAATTGAGGTAGGAGATAAAGAAAAGTGGGAGTTGGATCGTGTGGAACCTTAAAGGGCCATCGGTATAACTAAGGCTTATGCACTGAGTAAAATGGAGATCTTGTGTAGTGTTTTGGGCTGAATAATATGATCTTACTGATGTTCTAACAGAATAATTCTCGCCATAAATAAAAAAGAAGGTTGTTTTGGCTCAGATGTGAGTGGTGGTGAGAAGGAATCTGACTCTGGATATATTCTGAGAATAAGGCCAACAGAGTTTCCTAACAGATTGGATGCAGAATCATAAGAAAAAAGAAAAGCGAAGGGATGTTTCAAGCATTTTGGCTTGATAAATAAAAAGATGCAGCTGTCTTTAACTGAAACAAGAAGGGTGCACAGACAGATAAGAAAACCAAAGCCTGAGTACTTGGATACACCCACATTAACAGTTTAGAAGAGGAAAAATCAGCAAAGAAATCTATAAAAAGTAGATGAAAGGGAAAAGTAAAGTATAAGGGAAACCAAAAGTGCTGGTGTCCTGAAGACAGATTCAACCTCAGGCCACAGGAGGGTAAACAGTCCAGAGTAAGTTCTCAGTAACTGTTAAATGAGTAAATAGCTTTTTACCCACTGGCTATTTTATGGCTTGTGAACAGTCTACTTTCTCATCCAATTAGGGTCCAGAGTGATGATATGCATAGCTTCTACTACACATTCCTCCACCATTAAAACAGAGTACAGGTAGGAGATCCATAGCAAGCCCTTCACAGAGATCAACTAGGTATGAGAGGGGGCATTATACATAAATTCATAAAGGAGAGACAAGGGAAGAGATATGAAACCCATTCTGTCAAGTGGTGATACTTATGGTCAGCTCTGTTAAATTTTTCTGGGTGAGAAAGTTGACATTATTGCTCAAAATGATGTTTGGAGATTTATAAGTAGATTTAAATTCTTTTCTTATTCCCTTTCATATTTTTTTAATAATAAGAGTTGAAATGTACTCATTTAGGCAAAATACTAACCCTCATAATTGTAAGTTTTTTTTTTCCTTTTGGCCATATAAATTCTAGTTCTAGTTGTGCCCATGAAGAAGAATTCAAGCAGACGGGTTGAACACTTACCACCCTCATGACAAATGGTGTTTTAGGTATGGCATTTCAATTTTGGCTGTGGATAGAAATGTAATAAATCAAATATTTATACGCTGTTCACTTTTGACAAAGCCTGTTCAGGAGGGACATAGAAAAAAAAAACATATTTTATAAGGAAAAAAGCCCAGATAAAAATCCCAGTCATATAATTTACTGCAGTTTAGAGTTTACTACTGCTATTAATGGGCATCCTCTATTAGATGGTATATTGAGATAGTATTAGACAGATGACTAGAAGAGAAGGATTTATGAAATCAGCTAAGAAGAGATAAAACTGAGGTTACATGGAGACATATAAGTCATAGAAATTGAGGAGTAGATAGAAATAGCATTACAAACTATATCAAGGTCAAGCAACTCATATTGTGGAATTGAGTGAATCAATCCAGCTGATCTGTAACTGTCAGAATATTCCAGAAACTATTGCAGTGATAGGTTAGAACAAACCTTTCAAAATATATCATTGTATTTGTCTTATAAAAATAACAAATTATATATGTGTGAGGATGTTTATATTCATATATGATGTAATCTAGTTGAAATGATTTCAATTAAAAGGCTGGAAAATTCAGGGTAACTAAAAAATAGCAATAGTAAAAGGGTAGTTATTCAAATTAGGAAGAAATTTTAATATTCTTTTATATTATTAAGTAATTAGGGAGAGTTATTAGAGATTTGGGGTCAAATAATTCAAAATTTGTTTATAACAATCTTCTTAATAGTTGCCACATCTTCCATTTTCCTGCCCCTTCTATCTAGCTAATGAATTGATTCCACATAAAATATGGCTTTAATTATGTTATCTCTCTTTGCTATTACTGTTATTCAGAAACACTTAATAACTCCACACAAGAAATAAATCATAAATACTTTGGTATGGCATTGGAAGCTGACACCACTTGTCTCCATTCTGCAGACGAATCACTTAGGACTCCTCAGTAAGACTCCTTGGATCCAGTATAAATTTTGGAGCTGCTTTGCTCTTTACAGCCTCTTGTTTTTCTTATTCCTTAATCTTCTCTTCACCAGAGTTGGCCTCTGCTTCCCACACTCCACCACTGCTGCCTCATTTCTCCTCATTCCAACTCAACCCCCACCTCCTCTCAGTGACCTAGCTACTGCAACCCATAAGTAAAATCTTATCTCTTATAATTGTATACAAATATTTTATTAGGAATTAATGGTTCCTATGCTTATATGTAACAACCACAAAGGCCAAAATATTGTTAGAATGTGAAGAATGTGATGAATAATGATGAATTCATTTATATTTGATGCTGGGAAAACTGATTTAACTACAGTAAATATCTCATAGCCAAAAATATTAGTATAGATATTTAGTCAGTCATTTGAATAAAATGGGGGATTACAAAAAATGGGTGATTCTAAAAACATATAAATGCCTTAAACATTTTATTTGAATATAAAGTATTAAATGCACATCCATTCACCAATTATTTTTAATGTAGATCCCAAATCTTGTATTTAAATGTTTAAAGTTCTGCACTGTCTTCTTTGCATAAACTACCATCTAATGTGTGAATTTCAGCTTGAGTTTCTTCAAAGATAGCTGGAATTTCAGACAGTTGCTAAGCAATGTAATGTAGCAGGTTTCCAGATTTTTCTGATTTTCTCCTAAGTTTTTGCAGTTTTCTGCCTATACATCAATTCAGCAGATTTTATTTTTCTCTCATCTTCATCAAGTCTATCCTAAGCATTCAAGTTCATATTCACACAAGCATCAACACTTCATCTTTCACACTCATATTTCATCTGAACAGGCATACTTAAAATTTATAATTGCACTGACAATGTTAACTGGAATAAATAAGTTTAGGAATGAACACAAAGGACTTTTGGTAGATTAAACTCAAATGGTACAAATACACAGGCTTTTGATCCAAGACTTCAGCATGCAATGGGCAATCATCTGCACAATTTAGAGCTGATTAACGAAAGGTCAGTTAAGAATTGTTTATTATAAAAAAAAATACTCAACATATATGAATTGAGCAATTATTAGCTGAGTACTGTGACTACAGGTCTACAGTTGTCGGCATGAAAGGCATGGGAAAGGTGAGGACACAGGAATGAATGAACCTGAGCCCCTTTAATTTCAGACATTAAAATTTCTCTGAGATCCTAAAAAATAGCACCAAATAAATAGATAAATAAATAAATAGACAAATAACAGACAGTCCGTGGTCTTAAGGCATAAAAAACTGCAACATAGTTAGAAGCTGAGGGAACTGTTCCAAGATTTCTTTCTTATCCTCTGCTTAGAACTTTCACTCTGGTTTCTTCCTTTTAACTTCTAACCGGGTCCTTCTTACCAGTCAGTGCTGACTCCCTCTTCCACGTCTGCTACCCACCCTACTGAGGCCCAGTGAAATTAAGGGCAGTGGGAGTAATCAAGATGCCAATTATTACGATGTCTCTAACCCTGAAACAAGTTACACAAACGTGAAGGCAATAAGGTTCAGTATTTTCCCTAAGTTTCCTCACAGGCTGACAAGTACAACAGGCAAGACAATACAGGCATGAAACTACATGATCTGCATGGATTTTGAACAAAGTTAGTAGGACAAAGTACAGTCCAATGGGATGTGAATACCCAGCCTTACATTAGTATTTTTATACATTTGTCAAATTATTTAATTCATGGTAAACCCCTCCCAAACTTCTTGTAGAACCTCCTCCTTACAGCTAGAACATAAGTGATTCACCCTCACATTATACTTTTCTTCCTTTTTGTAAGTATGTGTTTCCTCTTTTTCTCATCGTAAGATCTTTGTCATGGAGAGGGAGCCTCGTGACTTCAACCAACTAGGATTTCCATTTACTCCATTCTGCAGCAGTTGACCCTCTACTCCCTTTGGTCCAGCCTAACTATGTCTTAAGCTCAGTAAACTTTTGTGGTCACTCTGTCTGGTTCCCACAAGGTGTCCGCTATCTGTACTTTGTGAATTCACTGACCTCACATTTTCTGTTTCTACTAACGTGATGGATAATTTTAAGGGTAAACTTAACTGGGCCACAGGGTGCTCAGAAATTTAGTCAAACATGGGGCGCCTGGGTGGCTCAGTCACTTAAGCATCTCCCTTCAGCTCATGATCTCAGGGTCCTGGTATTGAGTCCCAAGTTAGGCTCCCAAGGGAGTCAGTCTCCTCCCTCATCCTCTGCCCCTCTGCTCATTTTCTCTCTTTCTTTCTGTCTCTGAAATAAGTAAATAAATGAAATCTTAAAAAAAAAAAGAAATTTAGTCAAACACTCTTCTGGATGTTTCTATGAAAGTGTTTTAGATGAGATTAACATCAGACTGAGTCAAAAACACTGCCCTCCTTAATGTTGATGGGCTTCATTCAATCAATGGAAGGATTTAATATAACAAAAATGACTGACCCTCCTCAAGGTAAGGAAGATTCCTTTTTGCCTGATGGTCTTTGAACTGAAGCACTGGCCTTTTTCTGCCTTAGGAATTGAAGTGAAATCAGCTTTTTGGAAGTCTAGAGTCCACCAGCATTTGCAGTAGAACTACACCATTGATTCTTCTGGTTCTAAGGTCTTCAGACTCAGACTGGAACTATTACTATCTGCTCTCTTTGGTTTCCAGCTTGCCAACTCAACCTGGAAGATTTTAAGAGTTGCCAGCCTCCATAACTATGTGAGCTGATACCTTATAATCTCTCTCTTATATGTATATATGCTTCCTATTGGTTTCTCGAGAGAACCTTTGCAAATACAACAAAAAGCCTTTTTATAGTTCTGTTTTCAGAGGCAATATCTTCTCCCTCTTAATTCTTGCTCTGATTAATACTGCTGAGGCAATAAGTTGTCAACTCCTATTTATCTTAGTCTCTTCAGACAACCAATGTCTGAGTTGAAGTGACTGTTTCACTTTGGTTTTCTTTTACCCCAACAGTGACTCTCCAAATGCCTACCTCAATTTTATATACTGAAATTTATGAGAAGTTCTCATTCTGCCCTGGTGCTTAGTCTGGGTTGCTGGATCAACACATCCTAGCTCTGATAAGCACCCAAATTCCTACATATTTTATTTTAAAAATATTACATATGGTGAATTAGAAAAAAATATATTATGAGGCATATCTACTCTTAAAACATTCTCTTATCCTACAGAAACACACACACACATATGCACACACACAAAACTTCATAATAAATCAACATCAAGTTAGCAAGGAATCTAAAATAGTATGCATATTATAATATGTAAAAGTTATGAGTGATTTTATAAAATAAGCCATTACTGGAATTATTTAGAACGTTTAGAATTTTTTTAAATGGAGCATTTTATGCCACAGATGATGTGAGAAGACATAGATATTTTTTATTATTTAAAAAAAATGACAATCTGTCTATAAAAAAATCTGAAATGGCCACTTAACCACTTTTATCTGGAATGTTAGGACACCTTACATTAGACGGAAGGCCCACTGACTGACTGATAGTCAAAGCAAATGAGAACCAAAACCTCAGTACCTCATTGAAGGGCTGATACGTGTGGCAGCTAAATAGGATTATAGAAGTTCTGATGAACTAGACAGTAATGAGTAACAGTAATTTGCACAAGAGTGCAAATCTCTGGGAAATGCTGAGGTTTTCTGCACAGAGAGTTGCCTTCCCCAGCCACAATAGATCTTAGGTTGGTACACCATATATACCAATCTATCCTAAAATCCCAACTATGAGTAAGAGAAAAACAAGGTTTAAAGATTCCATGTCCTTGAATACACTTCAGTTCAGTATCTAACACCTGCTTTTATATAGGCCCTGAATATTTTTTTGGTCTCCTGTGTATGTTTGGATCAGCAAGAAGATTCACAAGTCACAACTCAATATTCCTGGCACCTCTAACTTTGTCTTAGAGAAGGAAGTGAAACATCAAAACGCTCAGCTCATGATTAGCACTGAATGAATTTGCCATACCTTATGTTCTCTTTGTGAAGTGAGAAAGTTTACCAGAGTCGATGAGATGTGGAGAACACTGCAGGAAAAAACAAAGATTATATTATGAAAAAATAAAGCAATATTTCCAGTATTTGTAATTAAAAACAGATGAACTTAACATTTCATGGAATTAAACATGAAAATACAGCTGCTGAGAAGCACAAACAATATCTCCTAAATCCAGGATTTATTTGAATACCCAAGAGCCATTTAAATATTATGCCTTTTTTCTCTTATTGGAAGAACCTCTTATGAGCACACTTCCTACATCATCTTCAGCATGGGATCCAAGAAATAGTCACTGAAAGTCTATTATATGTTAGGTGCTGTATTAAGCACTTCGTGTTAAAAGATGTATTGAATAGGGTACTAATCTGCATGATGCTAAGAGTCCACAGGATAGAGAGAGAGGCAAACAGATATTATATACTCTAATAGGCTCAAATACAATTTTCAAGGGGTTATGGGAATAAGGAGATTGAAATATTCACTTAGACTGAAATATTCACTTAGGCGTATCAATGATCACATCCCAAAATTGAGAAGGATCAGTAGGAATTTTCCAGGAAAATAAAGTTAAAGAAAGCATTTCAAGCAGAAAGAATATTATTTAAATAGGTATGGAGGCATTCAACATCATGACATATTCAGAAGAATACAAATAGTGTAGTGTGGATAGACTGGTTGATATGATTTACAAAGACTGACAGATGACCTAAGAAAACTAGAGAGGCCAAAATGTGAAGGGCCTCAGATTCCATGGTAAATATTCTGGCTTTCACCTCAGAAGTACCCACTGAGGATTAAGTAAAGGAGTCATAACATAAACCAGGTTAATGTTTCACACTGACTGTAACACTGTAACGTGGAGAATGGACAGGAGATTTAGGAGACACCTGTGTTTGATCAGGTGACATTATCCGTTTAACCATACTTCTTTACCAACACTTCTTTAATAAGGATTACTACCTTTTGCCAGGCATTTTGCATATATTCACTCATTAAATTCCCTTAAGAGTTGTGTGAGTTGATTACCATTATCCTACTCCTACATAAGGAAAGTGAGGTATAGAAAGTAAAATGAGATGTTAAGGAAAATATACATAGGAGTGGGAATGATTTTAAGTTCTGTGGTGTTTTTTAGACTCTGACAAAAATCAAATAGAAAAGATTCATATTTATCAGTTTATATGTAAGCTATCTACAATTAATCTGTGTAAGACCACACTTACAAGGAAATCTTGATTTTACTCAGAGACAAAATGTTATCTCTTAGTGTATTTTATTTCTAATGTTGTCATTAAAATAATCTAGTGTGGACATTCAAATATATACACACACATATTTAAGATACACATACATATAAACACACACAATTCACATACATACATATATGTATATATTTGTGAATATGACCACCCCATCATTACCTGTACCACCGCCAGTAACAATCAGATAGAACTTGCAGTGTTTTATATTACATAAGAATAGCAGGGGTGGGAAAGACTTCAAGAGGAAATTTCAGTACTTGCTATTTTACATATAAGCCCAATAATCCTTTCTGACCCTTTGGTAGAGTTGTTGGTCCTTTGAAACACTATTTTTCAAAACTTTGGGTTATTAGAAACAAATTTTTATTTAAACTTTATGAGTCACATTCTGCATTCCTACTTTATAAAACTGCTTCTGTCTTATTAAGATATCTAAATCAAAATATACTCCTTATTCTTATCATTTTCAAAAACTTAGGTGCAAAATGAAATTCTAATACTGCCTTAAAAACTGAGTTCCAAAAAAATTAACATGAAATTGCTAAGTAATGCGCAAATTAACACAAATCAGAGTTCATTACATGGCATTAGCAGCTAATTTATTGAAATCATTATGTCTGCTGTTAAAGAGAGCCATATGCCAACTCCAGAAATAACAAGCATTCAGAATCAGGGTCATTGCCTTCATATTTGCATATGTGATACATTAATTGATCTCATGTGCATATTAAAATTAAAACTGCATTTTCTTGAATATTCCCTAAGAAGTTTGGATAGCATTATGTTATCAAGGCAAATGTTTATTTCTAGATAATTTCTTCTGCATATGTAAATTTACTCATACAAATCATTATTAGTTACATGTTTCCTTATTTTTCTTACATATCACATCATTTTTCCTTCTTTTTAGAAATGTGTTTTTTTATGCTTTTATACTTCTATCTTTATCCTATATGCAGTGACAAGTCTAATAATTTAACAGCCTATTCTGAGATACATATTTACCTTAAGGTAGAAGGAAATAAATTATTATTATGTATTAAAAAATCTTTCCTACTAAATTGTCCTAAAATAAACACATTAGAGAATATATTTTCTAGAGTTTCTCTGAAGCATTTTTTAAGTTTTTATTTAAATTCAGTTAGTTAACATACGGTGTGATATTAGTTTCATTTGTACAATACAGTGATTCAACACTTCTGTATATTAGCTGTTGCTTATCACAACAAATGCACTCCTTAATCCCTACCACCTATTTATCTGATCCCCTCAACTACCTCCCCCCCAATAACCATCAGTTTGTTCTCTATAGTTAAGAGTCTGTTTCTTGGTTTACCACTCTCTTTTTTTCCCTCTTTGCTTTTTTTGTTTGCTTCTTAAGTTCCACATATGAGTGAAATCATATGGTATTTATCTTCTTTTGGTTAATTTATTTCGCTTAACACAATACTCTAAATCCATCCACATCATTGCAAATGGCAAGATTTCATTCTTTTTTATGGCTAAGTAATACTCCTGTGTGTGTGTGTGTGTGTGTGTGTGTGTGTGTGTGTGTGTGTGTGTATCACCTCTTCTTTATCCATTCATCAGTTGATGGGTACTTGGGACTATTGTAGATAACGCTGTTATAAACATCAGGGTGTCTGTATCTCTTTGAATTACTATTTTTGTATTTTTCTGGTAAATACCTAGTAGTACAGTTGCTGGATTGTAGGGTAGTTCTATTTTTAACTTTTTGAGGAACCTCCATACTGTTTTCCACAGTGGCTGCACCAGTTTGCATTCCCACTAACAGTGCAAGAGGGTTCCCGTTTCTCCACATCCTCACCAACATGTGTTGTTTCTTGTGTTGTTGATATTGGCCATTCTGACAAATGTGAGGTGATACCTTATTGTAGTTTTGATTTGCATTTCCCCAGTAATCAGTGATGTTGAGTATCTTTTCATGTGTCTGCCGGCCACCTGTATGTCTTCTTTGGAAAAATGTCTGTTCATCTCTTCTGTCCATATTTTAATTGGATTATTTGTTTTTTGAGTGTTGAGTTTGATAAGTTCTTTATAGATTTTTGGATACTAACCCTTCATCGGATATGTCATTTGCAAATATCTTCTCCCATTCTGTAGGTTGCCTTTTGGTTTGGTTGATTGTTTCCTTTTCTGTGCTGAAACTTTTTATCTTGATGAAGTCCTAGTAGTTCATTTTTGTTTTTGTTTCCCTTGCCTCAGGAGACATATCTAGAAGAAAGTTGCTATGGTCCATGTCAAAAAGATTACTGCTTGTGTTCTCCTCTGGGATTTTTGTGGTTTCATGTCTCACATTTAGGTCTCTCATGCACTTTGAATTTATTTTTCTGCATGGTGTAAGAAGGTGGTCCAGTTTCATTCTGTTGTATGTTACTGTCCAGTTTTCCCAACAGCATTTATTGAAGAGACAGTCTTTTCTCCATTGGATATTCTTTCCCGCTTTGTTGAAGATTAATTGACCATATTGTTGTGGGTTCATTTCTGGGTTTTCTATTCTGTTCTATTGATCTATGTATGTATTTTTGTGCCAGTATCATGCTGTCTTAATTACTACAGCTTTGTAATATAACTTGAAATCCAGAACTGTGATGCCTTCAGCTTTGTTTTTCTTTTTCAAGGTTGCTTTGGCTATTTGGGATCTTTTGTGGTCCTATACACATTTTAACATTGTTTGTTCTAGCTCTGTGAAAAATGTTGTTGGCATTTTGATAGGTATTACATTAAGAGTGCTTTGGATAGTATTTGTTCTTCCAACCCATAAGCATGAAATGTCTTTCCATTTCTTTGTGTCATCTTCAATTTCTTTCATCAGTACTTTCTAGTTTTCAGAGTTCAGTTCTTTCACCTCTTTGGTTAGGTTTATTCCTAGGTATCTTATGGTTTTTGATGAAATTATAAGTGGGATTGATTCCTTAATTTCTCTTTCTGCTGCTTTGTCATTGATATATAGAAATGTAACCAATTTCTGTTCATTGATTTTGTATCCTGTGAATTTACTGAATTTATATATCAATTCTAGGAATCTTTTGGCATTCTTTAAGGTTTTCTATACATCAGATATGTCACTTACAAATATCTTCTCCCATTCTGTAGTTCGCCTTTTAGTTTTATTGATTGTTTCCTTCACTGTCAGAAATTTTTTATCTTGATGATCATATTATCATATGATCTCTATCATATTATCTGCAGATAGTGGAAGTTTTACTTCTCTCTTGTCAATTTGAATGTCTTTTATTCCTTTTTGTTGCCTGATTGCTAGGACTTTCAGTAGTATGTTAAATAACAGTGGTAAGAATAATATCATTAGAGAGAAATTTAAAACTAGTGTAACATAAGTTATTCATTTATTGATTTCATTATAAATTTCACACAATTTTTTTCCTATAACATGTAGTGCACCCACAATAGATATCATATAAAATCTTAAAACCACAAATTACATATAGGACCAAATTTCATACTAAATTTGGGCAAAAAAACCTGAGGTAAACTGAGACATTATCTTGTGTTATACAGACTACAAGGGTCCGATATGTAATTCTTTCTCTCAAACACACACACAATTATTGTGAATATAAATGGTCAATATTTCATTATATGCTAGGTTTTACCATCTATATTCTGTTATGTTGAATTACATTGATGAGATATATAATTGTTAAAATGTGGGGTTTTTGAACTTATACATTTCAATGACAGGAAAGCAGCACTTGTACCACAATACGACATAGTTGTCTGAAACAAATTTCAGGGTAGCCTATAGAAAACCAATGCTTATTTCCCCATTTCTAAAATAAAACAAAAATTTCTAACTTGAAATATTACCCTAGTAAGACTGATGAAAAATGTGTGTAAGTGTGTATCATGTGTATCTATCTGTTTGGAGGCTGAAATACAAATTGCATGAGAAATTAGGGGAGAAAATTAAACAATTAAAAAGTAGAGATATCCACTAACATGAAAAAGTATTTCTCCTACACATAGCAGATAAAACTTTGAAAAAAACCAATACATTTTGGGGGGGAAGCTTCAGGAATTGAAGTTATTTTTAATAATAAACAGAAACGACTGGGCAGAATTTCATTGAGATTGAACCCAGAGATAGAAATTAATTATTGAATGGCATCTTATAAAAAATAAAATATCTTAAGATTACATAAATACACAGATGACACTAGACTGATTGATTGATAAAGATATAGACAAGTAGGTAGTCTTTAATGAAGAAACAATCTTTTTTTTAAAGATTTTATTTATATATTTGAGAGAGAGAGAGCACACTAGTGGGGGGGGAAGGGCAGAGGTAGAGGGAGAAGCAGATTCCCCACTGAGCAGGGCTTGATCACAGAACCCTGGGATCATAATGCCAGCCAAAGGCAGACACCTGACCGACTGAGCCACCAGGCACTCCAAAAAGCAATCTTCTTAATTGTAGAAAGACAGGTAGATATATTGGAAAGCACACACAACACTGTGTTAGGAAGCTGGAATTCAAAGAGGAATTTATTTAATCAGAATATCAGTTTAGTATAAAATAATGCAGTTAGATGTACCAGTCTCTAAGTTCCTCCCCAGTTATTAAATTCTATGATAACTCCACTATATCTATAATGAGAAGTGAAAATTCATGACTGCAGCCTTACGTGATCATATGAGATTCATAAACTTATGTCTGGATAAGTTACGTAGAAAATCAAAGGATTGCCCATCCCTTTCTTTCATCTACTTTCTTGCTTCCTCCAGCATGGTCATTTGTTAATCAACTAGGACAAAATCCTATTCACTGATTAGGCCACACTACTAATAAGGAATCATGCTCATAGATGTGGCCCCTTTCTTCTGCTTATTCTCATGGGTTAAGATAAGGAAACTGAGCCAGGGACCCTTGAAGCCTATTCAACTTTTTCTCTGTTCTTCTTATTAAAGACCACTCAAATGCTTGACAGATTTCACCATGTGAGATTTTGGTGAATATTTGAGAAAGAGATTAGAACTGCATGAAAATTCTGTTTTCAGTTGGTCTTTAGGTAATAAATGCCATGGTTCTTCAATCTATTTTTGACCAGTAAACCCTTGTGATAGCCAGCAATGATGCAGCCAAAGAGAAGCGTTATTTCATTTCCTGTGTACTACTCTTTCTGGTGGGCCAACATCCTTCAACTCCTCATAGCTGCAAGGGACTATCAAGAAAGGATTCAAAAACGTTCTGCTCCATAATTTTGCAACATCTTCCTTTTAACAAAACCTCTTAACTCACTACACAACTGTGTAGTTCTTGCTCATGTGGCCAGCAGACCAACCCAGTCACATCTTGTGACTTCAGAGCTTAGTAGGGTAACCAGTCTGGTGCAATCACAGTGCACCTAGCCATATTCATTTGTTCATGGTAGGCATGTGAGTCAAGATGGGTAGTCAAGGTTCCCAACAAGCAAGAGGTCTCCTCTAGGGCCACTAAATAAGGTACATGTAACTCTACGAATTGACTGCCAAGTTCATTTTCTGCATCAGACGAGTCTCTATCCAAGGTGAGAGTTGAACATATGAGAGTCATTCACAGAGTAAATGCCTTGGAAGCACTGGGTCACTTAGAATGCCCAGAAACATACTGGCGTCTGTACCTTTTCTTTTGATTAAGTAAAGTATATCAATATCACTTTAGTACATTTCTTTTTTTTATTTAAGTTAGTTCAAATTATGTTTTTATAACTTGTGTCCAAAAGAATCATATTACATCTTCTGAAAATTTAAATCAATATTTCCCCATAACTAAAAAGTTTTTGAAAAATATTTATCAGCCATTTCTTTTTTTAACTTACCCCTTCATATCCTATAGCCTTTTTCCCCCTAGTTATAATGCTTAAGACTTCTCTCAATTTAATAAATTATAAAGTTTTGTAAGGGTGGTATACAAGTAATCAATTATTTTTCAGCTATATTTATTGAAATTATATTTTCTCAGCCTGTCAATTACTTTTTGTCTTTGAAAATATAATGTTAATTAAAGATTTTTGGTTTTCAGATCTACAAAAATGTTTTTTCCTTGAATTCTTCCTCACTCTTTTAGTTTATCTTGGTGATTTGTGTAAATACTGTAGAAAGGAGAACTTAACTCTTTATATATATATAAATATGAGAATATTTATTTGGTGTGGACTTTAAATAAGTGTATTGCTTTTCTTTATGAAATAACATTTAAAAATTCTTACAGCCTTCCAGTTCCAGTTATTAGAGTCAGAAATTCCATTGAATTCTTCTCTATCCCAAAAATCCATAGAGTGTTCAGTGAAGAAATATGAAAGTGAATAAATCCACAGAGCTTCAGAGAATGGCAGCAGAGGAACATCAGCAGTCAAAGATTAGAATGAATTTCTGGAAGACAGAAGACTGATGGGAGCACCTTGATGGATATATTAGAATAAAAGAAGTGATCACTCAGTATATTCAACAGAAAAAGCTGCAGTGGAACTAGCAGCAATTTTGCACAGTGCAGCTCCCTAGAGTTAGGAGCTAAGGAAGAGAGAGTGTGGGAGGACGGGCAGAAATCATGATGACTGATGGAGAATCAAACTGAAAGACATGTGCATGTTCAGGCCACCCCCATTCCTGAGCATTAGGAAGTGACACTTGCTTCAATGCCAATATAGATTGAGTGATATGTTGAGGGAGATCCATGGCTCCCAGACTGAGGGTTTGTTCACATTAGCCAGACTGGTCTTGCTTTGGTATTTGAATGTGTCCGAATTCTTACCTATGTGCCTGCTTCATACTTATGACCTTGAAATATCACAGTAAAATATCAATATATCACACACATACTGCATACATCTCTTTCATTCAAGAAAGAGGCCTATTACAGCAGAGGAAACCCCTACCAGCCACATAGGTAATCTACCAGATCCTTTATTTTGTGTTTATCAGTGAGCAGCTAAGAATCTGTTGTTATCTTAGAAATTCAATAGTTCTAAAAAAAAAAAAAAAAAAAAAGAGTAGAGTTGAACAAATGAGACAACTAATCCTGAAGGAAAAGAATAAAATTCAGATTGGAGAATAGTGGAGAATAGAGTACAAACAATAAACTACTTCTAATTAATATGTCCAGTTCAGATAAGATATTGCTTCAATGATATATGAACAGTCTGTTATAAATTGAGGTGATCATTTTCTAAAATTTAAAATATGGTTACTGAGAATTGAATCCAATAAAGTATTTGAAATGGAAGGTTAGAAATCATTTGAGAACACAGAATTAAAATGCCAAATCGATAAAAATGGTATGGAAGATATTGGCAATCCATATTTACATATTCCTCCACTGAAAGAATCATGAAATATTTAAAAACCAGAAAGAATGAAAAATGGAGGAAAAGAAATTATCAAAGAAATTTTTAAAAAGGAAATTTTTCAGAGGTAAAGAGAAAGACATAGGTCTTCGGATTGGACGTACTCACTTAGTATCAAGAAGATTGATTCTTTTACGCCCACACTTACTCGGAGATCTCACATAAAAATATATCTAAAAAAAAATAAGGAAAATTCTCTAAAAATTTCCAGGGGAAAATAGCTAATCCTTTATAAGGAAATAAGAATCACAATAAACTTTAGATTTCTCACAGCCTCATTGGAAGCTAGATGACAATATATTCCATCTAAGGGAGAATGGGCAAAAGAAGATGCAGAAAGTTTACTTCCCATGCATTCTTTCTGGAAAAAAAAATATATACTTCAAGAAAGAAAAGTCACCCAAGGAAGTGTCCGACATAGGCTTCGGAAATGAGTAGGTAAGACATTCCTATAGTAGCAACCATTCAGCATGCCTAAGGAGGAGTCACTATCAGAGCATTCAAGAAACCCTTAACAGGTTGACCTTACTGATTTGAAAAAGGCATATAGTTTCTGGGACCAAACAACAAAATGTAAGCAGAAAGTCCAAGAGAAAATATAGAGCTCTAAATAAGGAAGACAGTGCAAAGCAAACGAACATGGGAGTTGATTTTGAATGATGAATAAAGTATAAGAAAGATCATGCTCTGAACCCTTGGGGTTTTCCCCTTTTAGTTGCAAAAGTTTGGTGACCTATTGCCACAACTCCTCTGGGAATTTATCTGGTTCTGAAATAAATGATACTGACATAATTTTAATATGGCAAACACTGTATCTCAGCCTTAGTTTTCAAGGTCAACCTGTACTGAAGTCGTGGAAGTCTGTAACATTACAGACCTGTAATCATGGAAGTCTGTGTAATATTACAGAACGCAACATTTTTACAATGGAAATGAGAACTGATAGATATGCAAAGTAGAGAAGGAAAGGAGGGAGAATGGAAGGTAAGAGATTCTGAGGTTGATAGATCAAGAGATAGAGTTTAAGTATGTTATTTAAAATTATATAAATAATCAATAGAACCAAGATTTATTATAAAACATGGAAGAAAAGGGGAGGAGGAAGGAGTTTAATTGAAGTAAATCTTTAATAAAGGAAGCAGATAATGCTTACAGTTGAACAATCAGGAAATTGTGGCATAGCCTACAATTAACATAATATAGATGATCAAAGAAATACTAAAATCAGAAACAGTTCAAAATTGGAAAACACTAGAAATGGAGATGGACATGTGTCTTGGAGACAGATATTCAACTGTACATCTTTCAGAAAGTGTTGGAAATGTATTTCCTTTGCATATCCCAATTTTACAATAATAAAAATAAAAATGAATAGTTTTAGAGAGTTTGTTTTCAAATATTTTTTTCTAAAAGATGAAATAATTTCTTCTTGCCATATTACTCTTTTTTCAACATACATAGGAAAAATTGTAATGGGGGCTAAATTTAAATTAATTGAAATATACCCTATTAGAAAATTCAATTACTAAAGTATTTTGACTTTTAACTTTTATCTTTTGTATTTATAAAAATAAAATTAAGAAATAAGCCATTAAAGGTAATGTTAAAAATTGCAATGATAAATTCAATTAAAACATTTAGCATGGGTCTTTGGGTTTTATCAACATGAATGTTAAGTGTGAATTTCAATTTGAAGTGATAGCCATGAAACATATAAAAGCTTTTCATCAAAAAAGAGAAGCATTTTAGATAGTTTGAAATGATTTTCAATAAGGATTTTAAAAATTTCTTAAACCACAATATTTTTTCCCTAATCATTCTATCCTATCAACTATTATTTATGTGTTTGTCCCTTAATCAGAAACTTGTTCTGATTAGGTCTATCAGCTTGAATATTTTACCAGGTGGCTTGACAATTACCAGAGTCTGTTGCCAGGGGGGAAAAAGAGAGAGAGAGGGAGAGAGAGAGAGAGAGAGAGAGAGAGAGGGAGAGAGGGAGAGAAGGAGGAGGAGGAGGAGGAGGCGGAGGAGGAGGAGGAGAAGGAGAATTGGAAGAGGAAGTGCATTATTATCTGTTTCAGTAATTGAATTCCAGAAGAGCCTGAGCTCAGGAACCATGAGTAAAACCTGAGATTTTTTAGAAGGCCTCCCAAAACTGGTTGATCTCATATTGTTATTGTTGCTGCTGTTGCTGAGTCTAACACATATATCAAAGATCATCCACAGTACACTGCCTTAGCCTTAAAGCTGCTCCTTCCACATTAGAAAATCTGCAAAGGAGTCTCAGAAATGAACTTGAGTGCCATCTGACTTTGAGTAAAATCTGTAGTATATTGGTTAAAAATGTGGGCTCAATTGAACTAACTCTATTGCTTAACTAACTATAAATTAATCTGTCTGTGCCTCTACTCTCTCGTCTATAAGATAAAGAACATTATACTTACAGCTTGGTGCTACTATGAGGAATAGAGGATGCACGAAATGCCCTTGAAACAGTGTCTGACTCAGTTGGTGTTTACTGTAATTATTATCTGCTCATTACAGAAACTCATACAAAGAAGATTCACAGAGTATCACTGGATTCTACGGCAATTTCTGTTCAATTCAGAGCATGGTCCTGTGTGATTGTCCTATCTCTACTCCCTCATGTGGTTGCACATACAGGTAGGATGTAGGGGTTCCGCCTTATGTTTGTCATAAGTACCATTTTCATTTCCCATCATTTTCTGTGTAAGAGGTCTGAAGTGATTTTCATAAAATTTGTCTGTTATCACCTTTTTCTTGAAAGTCATTATGGAAGGATGGTGGAGGAAGTAGAGCTGGGGTACAATGTGAGATGTGGTGAGCCTCAGAGTTTTAAGGTTTACAGCCCCAGACGGGGAATCATAAAGTCCACTGATGGCTAGCCCTCCTGACAGTGCTTTATCCAGGAACTAGGATGATTTTCCTGGCCTGCTTACAACTTTCTTAACTTCCTCTGATATTTTCATATCTGGTATCTTGGCTGCAAGATAGTGGGGAGAAGTGAGAAGCACATGGTTTTCCAAGTTGCTTGTTTTATTTTATTTCAGTTTTAGCCTTTCCTTTCCTCTACACTTCCATCAGTTCATATGTACACATACCTACACACACACACACACACACACACACACACACACACTTCAAAACCTCACATATTCATACAAATATATACACACACAGGCTTATAGCCAGAAATTCTGTGCTAATCTTATAAACTTCTTGTATTAGTTTTCCATTGCTGCTCTAACAAATTATCATAAACTAAGTGTTTCTAACAACAGAAATTTATTATGTTACAGTTATAGAAACCGTAAGTCCAAAATTAATTTCGTAGGGCTGAAATCAACATACTGCCAGAACTGTGCTCCCTTATAAGAGCTTAGGGGAGAATCCTTTTCTTGCCTCTTCCTGCTTCCAGCTTCTAGCTCCTGCTGGTATCTTTGGTTCATGGTTACATCACTCCAATCTCTGCCTCTGTGGATACATTGCCTTCTCTTCTTTGTGCTTTCTTCTTCCTCTACCTTGTAAGGACACTTGTGACTGCACTTAAAGTCTCCCCGGATAATCCAGGATGATTTCCCCATCTCATGATCCTGAACTTAATCAGATATGTAAATTCTTTCCTATATAAGGTAACATTCACGGGCTCCAGAAATTAGGACATAAATAACTTTTGGGGAAATTATTCTGCCTAAGACATTTTTCTTTTTGAACCCTCTTGATAGAAATGGCATCATTTTCTTCCCAATCACATAAACTTGATGCTTCATTATAATCTCTGTTTCTCCTTTTTCTCTAATATTGATATTCCACAATATAACAAGCCCCCCTCCCCACCAGTGACTCTAAAATTTACAATATTCTCTCCACGTGCACTGCCACTACTATAAAGATGTGGATTAGTCTCCTCTGTGTTATTTCAATAACCAAACGAATCTTCCTGCCTACAAGTCTTTCCTCTTGTGTCCATCTTCCACGTGGTTTCCAAAATATTTTAAAAACAAACATCATCATGTTCTTGCCCAACTTAAAAATCTGTTAGTGGTTCTTCACTGTTGTCAGAATGTATCTAAACTACATTAATGATATCATCACCCACTTCTTTTTTTTTTTTTAAAGATTTTATTTATTTATTCAACAGAGATAGAGACAGCCAGCGAGAGAGGGAACACAAGCAGGGGGAGTGGGAGAGGAAGAAGCAGGCTCCTAGCGGAGGAGCCTGATGTGGGGCTCGATCCCATAACGCCGGGATCACGCCCCGAGCTGAAGGTAGTCGCTTAACCACTGTGCCACCCAGGCGCCCCCATCACCCACTTCTTATCTCTATTTGCTCCTTGACCATTAGCTATGTATAAAATGTGTGCCCAGTTCTACTGAGCATGCCATTCCTGCCATCTGAAGGGCCCTTCTCCTTGGTACATTGGAACTTCTTTCTTATTCTTTGGGGTTTACATTGTATATTTCCAAGATTTCTTCTGTGATTCTTTTTCTGAATCACTGAGGTAATATCTTTTGAATATTCTTTAGCTCTTCATTTCTCTTAATAGAGCACTGGCATTACTACTACTATCTCGTAATTTTAACTACTCATTTGTAAACTTTTTATATTATTAGATTGTTATATTTTATGGAACTCTGTTTTCTTAGTGTCAAGTAAAGTGTCATTATAGAATGGGAACTCAATAAACATTATGTGAATTAGTAAGGACATGCTGGGGTGCTCAATAGCTGTATATCATAGGACATGTGCCCAAATATACAACTCAACGTACTGAACTTCAGGGCAGATAAAATGAACATAATTGCCATGTATATGAATAGGAAGTTATAATGAAATAAATTATACTCATGTGTCAATGGCTTTATAAAACAAATCCTATGTCATGTTTATGCAAAATCTGATGAGGTTCAATAACTTTCCAGGGCAGTTTTTTACAAAGTGGTATCTTGGGAGATCTGTCTAGTTTTTATATATTATGATTTCTTAACACAAAACATGGGTTTGAAAAAGACAGAAGGTTGCAGAAGGATTTTACACAGCTTCATTCACAAGGTAACACCCATCCTTTCTACTCATGTCTATGGACCACAATGAGTCATAAGACTTACCCAACTACATCTAGACTGGAAAGGATAGTCTTCCATGTGTCCAGATAGGAGATATCAACCAGATAAGCCTGAAGTGACTATTATATATGCTCTTCAATTAGCTTCTGAAGAGTTCCAAATCAATGGCCAGACTTTATCCTATTTATATCTCACTCTCTTCTTTTTCCTCTCCAAAATAATTAGCCTACTATAGACAGGAATAGAAGTCAGTAACAAGTACGTCCATTACCAAATCAAATGGCTGAAGACAGTAATGGCTGGTAGATCTTAAAAGTCACCATCACTTTTTTTTTTTTTACTCTAGCAAACCACTCTGCAATTTAAAAGTATATTCAAATAATTATACATGTTTTAACAAATTCTTACTCAAGTAAACCAGTTGTCCTTCTATTAAATGAGATTTTTGTTTCTTTTTTTCTTAAAAATTATCTCTCAACTGTAACTTTTCTCCTATTAACTGATGAACGTGCGTTGGATCTTTTGTGTGTGTGGTTGATGCTAAATGATTTAAAGAAATAAAACTCTAGCTCTCTAGAAGAATGCATTCAGAAGATTTCCTTGGCAAGATGACTAACTGAATCTATAAAATTTTAATGATGAATTTAATAAGATAAGGAATGTATGTGGTCTATGAATGCAATTCAGAGCAGCTTCAAATCAGCAATGCAGAACCTTATCTACCAGGACTCTTGCTAAAAGAAGTTGACATATTTTCCACAGTCCTTAACAAGTAAGAAAGAGGCCATTTGTTTTAAAATATTCAAGGGTACATGACACAGGAAATATTTTCTCCATCCTATTTTTTCTCTGCATAATAAACTATAAACTTGAACAAGGGTCTCATTCTCATTGTATCATATAAATATGCTAGAAAAGAACAATATGTATGACATTTGGATATATTCTATGTCAGCAAGACACTTTCCTCCTGGATGTATTACAAGAACAAAAGGTTCAACGTGGGCTAAATAAATGAGCTACAGACTTCTATCAAGGCAAACAAACAAGAAGAAAATAAAAATAAACATAAAATAGTAACAAAACAAAAATCCATGGCCATAAATGCTATTGTTTTAAAAGTAGTTTTCTATTGTTCATTCCATTAGAAATTTTATTTTATTCATTCACATATGTACCCATTCAACAAAAATGTATTTAAATATTTAATCTATTTGGATTCCACAAAATGTGTGATTGAAAAGTGAATGAGAAAAGGCCTTGCTCTCAGGAGACTTGCAGATTCTAGTATGGGAGATCTATGCTTTGATGTTTGTGTGTATCGCTCTTCTAGGACCTATGATATAGACACATGGAAAAGTATCTGAATGTATGCAGAGTTTAGAGAATTTTTTAAAAGTTTTTTGTTTTGTTCTTTTGTTTGTTTGTTTTTAGAGTGAGAGAGCACAGGTGCACAAGTGAGGGTGGAGGGGCAAAGAAAGACGGGAGAGGCAGGGGAGAGGCAGAGTGAGAAGAAGAGAGAGAGAATCTGAAGCAGGCTCCACATCCAGTGTCGAGCCCTACACGGAGCTTGATGTCACGATCCCGAGATCATGACCTGAGCAGAAATCAAAAGTCAGACGCTTAACTGACTGAGCCACCCAGGCATCCCAGAAAGAATTTTTTAAAGTTTATTTATTTATTTTTTTTTAGTAATCTCTACACCCAACATGGGGCTTGAACTCACGACCCCTAGATCAAGAGTCACATGCTCTTCCAACTAAGCCAGCCAGGCGCTAGAGAAATTTTTATAAGAGGGTGCCTGAGATGAATAAAAGTCTTAAAATTAAACCACATCTGAGAGAAAAAAGGTGTTGATTAAATTTCACATTAAAATGTAAATGATCTAGTCCCACATTGGCAGATTTGTGGAGAAGACCTGGGAGAAAATCCCAGTACAGAGTCAGTGGCATGAAGATTAGTGGCAAAGAAGAGAAATGCCAGGGAAAGTTACAGAGACAGGAAGTTGCCTGTGATAAAAAGTATCTCCTGTTTCACTGTCTCTCCTTAGGTAGCCCTAATGCAAAAAATGGAAGAGAAGATAGGTTATAATATGGTAGTATAAATATAATATTGGCAAATGTGATTACAAAATAGGCAGTAAATTAGCAAAGACACCAAAAAGGACACCTAATTTATGAACAGGTAAAAATAAAAAGTTAACAATGAATCAGAATTTTCAAACTCAGTCTACAATTCTGGTATTATACAGAAAAGAGAGAGTAAATACTGGCTTCTCCTCTTTCTTTCACTGATACCAAACAGATCCCAGGAAACATTAGTTGATATCTATCTGTGGTATTTTTCTATCTTTCATTTTCTATCCCATTCCTATTCTATTCCTCCTCCGTCATACTCCATATATTAACCCAATATTTATTGAGTGCCTACCAGGCGCCAGGCATCGATGATAGATATAGCAGTGCCCACAATTGACAAAGCCCTTCCCCTTGTGCACATTACATTCCAGGGAGGAGACAAACAATAAACAACTATACAAGCAATACACTAAGTCAGGTGATAAGTCTAATGAATGAAAGTAAAGCAGAGAGGAGGAGGGCAGTAAGTATGAGAGTGGTAGTAGATTTTGCTGTTTTGTAGGAGTACATAGTGAAAACGTCTCTGGTTAGGTGACATTTGCACAAAACTGAAGGAAGTGATGGAGCTCCTGATGAACTGCTTGAAAGAAGAAGAGGCAGAAAAGTGATTTGGATTTTCTGTGTTCACTGAACCAACCACCAAGAGGGCAGAGATCCTGGAGCTAAATGAACGAGGGGGCTGGTGGTAGGGATTGAGTACAGTGAAAAAGTTCCTTTAACACAAGAAGCACAGGAAGAGTTCTTATAGGGCTACACACTCCATTGAACATCTCCTAGTTTTAATCTGAGTGAGGTAGAGATCCAAGCACAATAGTGATATGAACTTGCCAGGAATGGCCAGCAATCCCTGTACGGATGGATGAAAGATGACTCCAAACTTTGCTGTGAAAGAGAGGAGAAGGCAAGGGGGACAACCCTCAGAGAGGAAGACTCTCTGCTCTTCTTTGCTCCCACTTTTATTGGTCCTTCAGGATAATCACAAATCCTTACCACTGTTTCTCAAGCACAGGATATGTGACAAGGGGTCTTACTGGAACTAGGAGGATCTATTTATGGGAAAGAAACGATATGCTATTCTGCGTATTTTAAGAGTTCTGCTAAACAGAGCCCAAGGGACAATGCCTACATCTCTTAGATCACAGGGTGGCTATTTGGGCTAAGAAAGCTTCAGGGAAGGCAACTCCCCATGGCATTCCAACAGCAGAGTGATCACAAGGGCCTCGGGATTCCTTCCCTCGCCCTCAGCAGCGCCCTCAGCAACCTCTGTGTTACATTTTAGCAAGCCAGGTATTATGGCTGATTTCATGCTCTACATTAACCCCAACATGAACTGATTGTTATTTTTTAAAATCCTTCAGTTACTTATTTATGTGGAGAGTGGACTCTGGGGGCAAGAGTAGCAGCATGGAGAAGGCAACTGCAATAACCCAGATGAAAGAGAATGGTGGCCTAGACCACCGTCACAGTGGAAGTACAGATTTTAGATTTTTTTAAAAATATGGAACCTAATAATTTCTGCTAGATTGGCTATGGGGTTTTTAATATCCCACTAATATCTTCCATATTTGCACATATATCCCATGTTCCTGCATTGAAATTCCTATTGCTTCAGTTGTCTAATTTAAATTAGCAAGAAAGGGAAGGCTATTGTATATTATTGATCTTTTCCTTTCAACTCATTCAGGGGTACTTATGGTAAAAAAAAAGAAACAGAACAAATATCAATTTGACTAATGTGAAATTCATAGGTTCTTGGAAGAGCATTAAAATGAAGCAGAATATTGCGGTGATGTTGGGGGCATATTAAAATGGGAAGGACTGTGAGAATCATTTACATGAACAAGTAATTAATAGACCAGTATGCATAGGTCAGTTAGAGATGCCTCTGTAATCATGTGCCATCAGAAAATTTACAATAAGGCCTAACAAAAGACATTAAAGAAAAGAGGTTAAGTGAATAGACTTTAAAGACAGATGGCCTGTGTTCTAATTCTGACTCTGCATTTGCCTGGCTTTGTGACCTTAGCAAAATAACCTCTTTATACATTAGTTTTCTCATCTAGAGAACTGGGGTGATGAGAATAATGACAATTATCTCATACAGCTGTTGTAAGCAGTCAGTGAATTAACAAATCACATTTATAGTGGTGCCTGACAAATAGTAAGTATTCATTAAATACGAGTAAGTATTCATTAAGTGATAGTCACTAAGTGATTAAGTGACTTATTGATATAAATATAGACACACACGTACATATACAATAAAGCTTCATTCCAAGTTTAGATCACATTTTCTATTTACTAAATCTCTTTAATAACATGGTGATTTACGTAACAACTTATATAGCATTTTTTGGATGCTAGTAATCCACCTGAAGGTAGTTTAATCCCTGAAATTCCAAGAAATGTAATAGTGTTACCACCACAATATTTAATGAGAAAAAAGTTCATTCAGCATTCTTTTTGGAAATAAAGCAATATATATTGATCCAAACACTAACACTGTACATCTGCTCTTGTCCAGCACTGTGTTAGGTCCTACTAATAAAAACTCGAGTCAGATGCATATCACACAGTATGTTCTTAAGATTTGAAATAGACTTCCTTTGGATTAAACTGCTGCTGTTTTGTACTATTTGAGGAAAATGACCATATCTCTTCTTAAAAAAAAACCAAAAACCAAAAAACAAAACAAAACAAAAAAACACCTACTGAAAATTTCACAGAGCACAGCCATGACTATGAAATCAGAGCAAAACATATTTAAGGCTGTTTTCTTGATCGTTTGAACATCACTTTTAACATGTCAGTATAAAAACATTCTAAATTGTTCTGCAGTAGAAAAATCAGCATTTTAGTGATTTGCAATTTAATTTTGATGAACAACTTTCAGAGTTAAGGAATATTGGTTTCTCTGTCATAATCAGTTCTAAATATAAAAGTGCTCTAATTTAATAGTGTAGCTTATGGGGATTTTTTTAACCCTCAGAAGCAGAATCTGCCTTCTATTTATGTAGAATCTTCCCCCTAACCCCTATATCCTCACAACATTGGGGACTAAAGAATTGGGCCAACTGTCTGCACCTGTACATCATTTGCACCTGTATCCCTGGTAACTCCAGGAAAGGTGGTTTCAGTGGGAGCCAGTTGGAGTAATTCTAATGATTTGGGTACAGATCTTTTAAAATTTTTCATTGTCTTTTAAAAATTCTGTTGACATTTTTACCCCTGAACAGTGTTCATTATGGTTGCAAAAGTGTACCAGGCCATTTGTTTTATAGCATAAGAGATTTATTCTACTTTAAAGGCGTTCATCAAAGCATTGTCTTTGGCAACTGAAAATATGTCATGCAGAACTGCACTCTGTTATCAAATGACATTAATCTAAGATCTGAGGTTACCCTGAGGTGAGGAAATAAATTGAAATTGGGAGTGTTGAACATGGCACATAGAGTGATGCTCTACACTGAACTAATAATAAATCTATTTGGGACGTTGTTAGTCTTTTAAAATAGGGAAGAGTTTTGTTGGCTTTAAAGCAAGAGTCAGGGAAGATCAGATTTTAACGTATTTGGTAATTTTGGAGCAAGAGAAAAGGAGATGAAAAATAGAAGCAAAAATAAATATTTTCTCCAAATTGTATATCTTTAGAAATATTTCATGCTGTGAGAACCATTCACTATATCTTTCACAAATGGCTAATTTAAGAGCAAATCTAAAGTTATTATAGTTACAGTGGCAGGTCCAAATAACAATTATATTTATAATGGCTATAATACTTTCTCACCTATTGCATTTAAAATATACACATATGATGGGAAATAACTAAGAATGATATGGGCTTTTTGGTTTTATTATATGAATATTTTCTGTTAATTAGTCGATGAATTAGAAACCACATTAAAATTGAGGTTGCTTATTTAAGAAGAGCTTGGGATATTTTTGAAAACGTGGTTCAGTCATCATTAAAATAGATTAGAAAATATTCTTAGACTCAACCCTGAGTTAAAACTCACATCCTTAAGATTTGTTACCTTTAATTATTTTTAACTCCTTAAGCGCTTTCACCTGCAAGTGTATATTATTTAGTCCTGCTTTGTTATGTTTGCATGTTTGTCTTAAGTCTTACCCCCGAATTTCTTCTACTTAGCTGATTGTTTAAAAATAAAAACTAATAAATGCAAAATTTATTAGTTTCACTTGGTTTCCTAGGCATCCTTATTAACAATAGAGTGTAGATAGGCCAGTGCAAAGCTCTTTACACATATTCATTAAACAACATGTGACCTGGGGTGCCTAGGAGGCACAGTCTGTTAAGTGTTGGCCTCTTGGTTTTGTCTCAGGCCCTGATCCCAGGGTCCTGAGTGAGATCCAGACCTGGGTAGGGCTCCACACTCAGAGTTTCTCTCTCTTTTTCCCTCTGCCCCTCCCCCTCACCCCTTCTTTCTCAATCTAAAATAAATAAATAAATCTTTAAATAAATAAATAAACAACATAGGACCTCATCAAAGTAGGTTGTCATATTATCACAATTCCTGAAAACTCTGCTTCTATTGCAACAGTTATTAAAATTCAAATTCTACCGATTAATAAAAACTACCTACAAAGTAAGGATAAGAAACAGCTTCCTGCATTTATCCATAATTAGTACAATATCAAAACTAAATTTCTAGAATTCCCAATTGGGAAATTTTTACAATTATTATGAAGTTTGTTATTTGGAAGGAGGATAACAGAAAAAACAGAAATGAAGAAACAAGAATGAATGGAGAAATTATTAAACACTAGACTCTAAAAATAATTTTAAATTCATTGCTAAACACATATATAAATGTAATTTACATTACATATAAGTACACACATATACATCTAAATATACATATATATTCCACCAAATAAATAGCATTTTAAGTTTTTTAAATTAATTTCACTTTCATTATTGAATTTGATTTGAACATTTGAACACTGATAGACTTATTTTTTTACTAATAGCTATAATGAAAAAGATAAAAATAAGAATTTTTTTAAACATGTCTAAAATTCCAATGGCCGATTATTAGTTTGATTTTATCAATTAAAAAGATGTATTCATTGAATTCTTATTCAATCCAAGTATGATCTAAACTATAAAACATCTTCCCTAATCATGAAAATATTTAAAGGTAGGGAACTCATAAAATAAGCACACACACACACACACATGGATTAATTTAAAATATAAAGTCTAGGAGTTGGAACTTGTTTCTACATGCAATGGAAGCCAGTGAGGAATTTTAAGAAATTGAGTGTCATGTAATGTATGAATTTAAAAAAAAATCATTCTGGATTGTTTTATGCTTATATTAAATAACCTGATTAGATTCTGACCTATTTTTTATCAACTATATTTAATACTAATGCTGTTTACTTTGTGCTTTCTATATTCCTTTTGTGTCTATTCCTATCACAATATCTGTTACTTCAATAATTTGTCTATGTCTAGGACAGTGTGATAGATTTATGGAGGTACTTAATGACTTTTAAAAGTCATGCTTGTCACATTTTCAAGGGATGCCTTTACCTACAGTACACCCAAAGTGGCCTGACCATTAAGAAAGAACCAATTGGAACTCATCGGTAATGTGAAAAAGACTGAAAATAAGCCTTTAACATTGGATTTCAAAGTAATGAATGGGCTGAGAGATAAAGCACAGTAAGAAAGAGGTCTTGAGTGTTAAGTAAGCACACTTCAAAGTTAAAAGAAAATAATAGTAATAAGCATGCCTTTGATTATATAACCTTTTTTTATCTACAAAGAGTTTTGTATTAACTCATTTTATCCTGGCAACCTCTTTATGAGATATTTTATCTCTATTTTAAAATCAGGGAAGGGAAGCAAAAAAGCCTAAGTGGCTGCCTGTGTCATAAGACCTGTAAGTGACTGAGCAAGGCCTTGAACCTAGGTCATCTGATAACAACTCCAGGACTATTTCCATCACTCCATATAGTGTTCCACAGCTAAGACCTGGAAAATTAAATGTCTCAGATGGATAGGAACTCTAAAGAAGCAATCTCAACGAGGGCTTGAAGGGAAGTTTCTCATGATTACTTGTGAGTTTTTTTAACTATTCATAAACACACACACACACACACACACACACACACACACTCAACTAAATGCTATATATGCAGACTATATTATCCCTAGTTTGGGGTATCGTCATAGTGAGCCACTGGTATTGATGAAAATGACTATCAAAAGGTGTAAAGATATTTAAGAACTGAAATTGTTAAAAATCAAAGATCCAATCATTTCATTCCAAAAAATAATCTTGAGTAATTTCTATCTGAAAGTAAGAAGAAATGTGGTCAAATAAATTAATATAAATGCCAAGCTGGACACTGAGTAGATCAGGTATGAAATAAGCTTGTGTCAAAGATGAATAAAAGTCATACCAATGGATAAAAACAACAGGATTTTGTGGATCTGAGAGAAGACTGTCAGAAAGATTTAGACTCAGAATATATTGAAACACATAAAATGAAAGAGCAAACAAAGGAGATATTTAACAAAGAAACAAAACTTCATTTTTAATTATAAAAGAAAACATTCATTAGTTAAAAAGTTGAAAAAATACAAAGAACTGAAGAAATTAAAAATTATCAAGAACCTCATAACCCTGAGATGAACACTACTAACGTTACAGAATATTCTCTTATATTGTATATACATTGTTTAAATATATTTATGTTTTTCAGAGAGGCTGAACATGTTTTATACTCTTACCATACATATTCATTAATACTTCTGCTAACAATAATAATAATTTGTTCTGTGGACTTCCTCTCTACAAAGACATGCTACTAAGTGCTTTATGTGCATTATCTTATTTAATAATTTTTAATTGAAATACAATACTATATTGAAATATATGTTGAATTACACACAACATCATGTAAGTTTAAGGTATATAACATGTTGATTTGATACATTTATATATTGCAATGTGATCACCACTGTAGAGCTAGCTAACACCCTCTATCACATCACATAATTGTCATTTAATTCTTTTAAATGACTCAGTGGCCTTTTTCTATTTTCAGAATAATAGTGGTTCTTGAAACTCTAGTGGTCTGAGATCATTTTAGTCTAACAATATAACCCTTTTCCTGGCATATCGAAAAAGGTTTTTAATGCTAATTTTAAAGAAATGTAATTAGCGGATTTTGAGCATGATTAACATTTAGGGAGGAGTGTTAACAGATGACACAGAAAAGCAAACAAGAAGGTACGCTTATTCTGTGCATCTTCAGGAAAATTATTGAATTTTGTTTACGTAAAAATATTTTAAAAGCTATAATTTAATATAAAATTATGAAACACTGTTACTACCATTAGTATAATTTTTAGTTGCTAACATTTAAAAGTCAGATTTCAGGTTATTTTTTTGGGTTTTGGTTTCATTTTTTTGTTTGTTTGTTTTTTTTGGAGAGAGGGAAAGTGCAAATGTGGGGGAGGGGCAGAGGGAGAAAGAGAATCTTAAGCAGACTCCCTGCCCAGCAGAGCCCAATGTGGGGCTCAATCTCACAATCCTGAGATCATGACCTGAGCCTAAATCATGAGTCAGATGCTTACCAACTGAACCACCCAAGTAGCCCTCAGATTTCAGATTATTAAAAGAAAAAATATTCAGGCATTTAGAATGGTCTAGTAACAGAATGAAAAATACCCTGGATGAACGCCTTCCATCAATGGAAGTTTACAGAAACAGCCCAAAATGTAATGAGCATTTACGTATGTATTTACATATGTGTGTAAGGGTGGCTACCTATACCATTGGTTCATTCAATTAACTTTTACACTTTCATTGAAAGTCTAGTATATATAAGATCCTATGACAAGTATTTGGTGGAAAACATTGATGAACAGTATTACCTTGTAGTCTAATAGGGGTGATAAAATATACAATAAAAATGTAATATTAAGTATGAACACAAACTGTGTGGGGAAATGTCTTTCATATAACATCAAGTGATATTCCATGAGAGAATTAACATTTGAACAACTGATGGATGGGAGAGTTTTAGACATTATTAGTGGGAAAGGCAGAGGTAGTATAGATAGATGGAAAGATGGGAAAGAAATTATATGACTTCATACAGGTGAATAAATACAGTAAGCTAAATTCTAGAAGAGCCATGGGAAGAAAAATAGGATATTAAATCACAATATAGGTTTGGTTCAATCTAAGAAGTTTGAGGAGTGAAAATTACATCACAAGAGATTGTCATGTTTGTATTATGTGAGATGCTTACTCTTGAAAAAAATAAAAAGGGGAAATGCTAGAAAGATTTTGAAAAAGCCAATGAACTCCAATGACAAACCCAATGAAACAGAGTGAGAGCTGTTGCCTACATAATGAAGAACTGAATGGCTAAATGGAGAGTGGTATGTAAAAAAAGAAGTGATGATGCTGAGAATCTAAACATGTCAATGCTATTAACAGAAACATAATATTAGAAAGAAGAGCAAATTGACTGTGGTATATATTTGGGCTGATTTGGAACTTATTTGACACAGATGACAGGTAGCCTGCCCTTAGATATTTCAATCAAAGTGACAATAATATGTAAGTCTATGCAGCAAAGTCTATTTATTTCTTTGGGTAAAAGTAGCGAGGCAACTTTTGTCAATTGTGCTTAGTTCTGTGTTTCAGCTTCTGTTGAAATAATTAACCTGATAGAAAATATTTCCATCTTATACATGCTGATTTTTCCTCACCATGTGGACACAATCATATTAAAATGCATATTAAAATTTCTGGAATATTATCAGCTATTAAAAGGAAAACTATGAAAGAGAAGAATTACCAAACTTACATACACATGATGTTCAACAAAAGAATTTAATCACAAGTGAGCTAGTCCTATAGTTAAAAATATGTATTTTTGAAGTTGTATTTAACTCAATCATATACTATAATCAAACAGTATCACGAATTTTTAAAGGTTTTCTCAACCAACACAAGGGGAGATATCTATCTTCTAGGCCCTGAGTTAATTTAGCAATTTACATTGATTGACAGTGATGAGCATTAATTACCAAATTTTGTTTTCCTTGGATGTGGTAGGTAGTCTCTAAGATGGTACACAATGATCCCTGCCTCTTTATATTCACATCCATATGTAAACCCTATCCTTGAATGTAGGTTGAACACAGTGACTTTCGACAAATCAAATATAGAAAAAAATGGATTATTCACTTTTGAAATTAGATTATTTCCATATGATTGTCCTCTCTTGCTCTGAGAAAAGCCAACTGACATGTTGTAATCTACCCAATAGAGAATCTACTAAACAAGAAACTAAAAGAGGTCTCTTGCCAACAGTTTCTGTGAGAAACTGAAAATTTCAGTCCAAGAGTCCATGAAAAACTGAGTCTTTTCAAAAATGACTTCAGTGAGCTTTGAAGTGAATGTTCTCTCATTCAAACTTTCAAATGAGACCGCAGCCCCAGCTGACATCTTGATTGCAGCCTTATGAGAGAGCATGGGGCCAAAGCATCCATCTTACACAGCCCTGATTCCTGAACCACAGGAAATTGAATTTAATGTTTATTGCTTTACCTACTAGATTTGGGGATGATGTGTTTCACAGCAATAGATAACTAACACATTGGGGAATGTTTAGAGGTGAGCTTCTTCCATTCTGTAAAATCAATACTTCATAGACCAAGCCTGTAAATGTCATCCTAGCACTGAGCAAAATAAAGATATGTGATTATCTCATACTTCCACTGCATCTACTTTTTGTAATTTATATAAATTACCTCTTGGGAATGGAACCGGTCAAATCTTATTATGTCACATAACAAGTGCTAGTTTATCAAGACATTTTCCCCTAGGAGACTTAGCCTGCTTCATAAAATTGAGAATCTCTGGACACAATCAGATTTTTCTAAGGATCTGGAGAGATAAAACACATTTACACTGTAGAGGTTTTAGCAACATGGACACAAACATTATTCATTATGTGTTTTAAAAGTTCTAAGCTGTCTCTCCTCCTTCAGGTTTCAGACTCTTACCATGTTAATTCAACTTCTTTCTCCTGTGTTGACCTACTCCGCTCATTTTCTTTTTTTTTTTACCCACCCTAAAATTATTCTTCATTTATTCTTAGAACCAATTTGTTTTGATTACTTGCTTTCTGCAAATTTATGCCTTCATTTTCTTATTCTCCATCCACAGGTTTCCTATAAATGTATTTTTCCAAAGAAGAAAAATTACTTCTAGATGACTTATTCTAGTGACAAGTTGTTAAGATAATATTTGGTTTTTCCCCAGGAACACTGGATTTGAGGCATCGACTGCAACTAACTTATCAGTTTATATTTTAGCAAAGATTAGTGAAATAGAATAAAATCATCCTCCAGGGACAGGCCATCTTCAAGAGAAGCTATTTTTTTTTTTTTTAGTTTAGCAATGGCAAAAGGAGACCTACTGAAGGTATGAAAAGGGCCCCCAACCAAGCCCATTTTGTATAAGAACATCCTGTTCACAGTTAGGTTTTTTTTTTTTCTTTCCTCCCAAGTTTGACACTAAAAATAAACTTCCTAAAAACAACTTAGAATGCCATCTCACAGTATAGTACCACTCTGGGTAAATCACTTCCAAATTGATGCTGTAAATTTTATTGCAAATTAGGAAGAAAGAAATCTTTTGAATCTATGTGAGCCAAAGGGATGAACTCAAGCTAAGGTATTTTGTAAAATAATGTGATAAAATCATCTTTAAAAAAAAACAACACTTTTGGCTTTTAGCCCAGATGAAGTAAAAAATCAGATTTTTCTCCTCCTTCTTAAAACAACCAAAACTGTATAAAATATATAACACAATAATTTGTAAAACAAATGTACATCAGGAAACAAAGGACAGTAATCACTGAGACCAGGAAACAAACAAGAAGATCTCTGTGATTTCCCACAGCTTGCTTCCTTAAAAATTTCCAGCCAAAACATGGGCAAAGGGAACCCAGGTAGAGCCCAGCAGATTACCTGAGTTCGAATGAAAGAGATGAGAGGCTGGGAAGACTGAAGCAACTGGGCTTTGCAGGATAGAGTACGGGAGAGGAAAAAATTGTATGGAAAGAAAACTTCAGAGATCTGCAGAAAATTTCCCTTGAGTATTTCACTGAGTACTGATCATTGCATGTGTATGAGGAACTTACCTGAGGCTAGGAAAATAACCACCTGAAGGTCTAGTGGTAACAGTGGTCAGTACTCACATAAGGCCATACAATGCTTGTTCTCACCAGCCAGAACAGACAACCTAACCTCAAGATTCATGGAACATTGAGAAGAGTACATAAAATAGTTTTCGGTAGTTAGTGGGGAATAAATAGTCTAGACTGGGCACTGCTCTGGTCCCACCTAATACATCTTAATAAGAAGACCTGAAAGGGTCAAACTGCTTCCAAATAATTTTATTTTGTCTTAGTATAATGCTTAGCAATATAGAAATACAATAATATTTAGCACAAACAGCAGTTAAAATCCACAATGTCTTGAATCCAGTAAATTACTGGGCATTAAAAAGAAGCAGAGGAATCTGATGCATAGTAAGGAAAGAAGTCTTTCAATCTTAAATTACATTGGATTGATAAAGATCTTTGAATTAGGAGAAAAGAACACTAAAACAGTTACTATAACTATGTTGCACAACTTCAAATGCTAAGTAAACACACAAAATATGTTTAAAAAATCATCCAAATAGAAATTCTAGAGATGAGGGTACCTGCGTGGTTTAGTTGGTTAAGTTCTGCTTTCAGCTCAGATCATGATCCCAGGGTCCTTGGATCAAGTCCTGCCTCAGTCTCCCTGCTCAGTGGGGAGTCTGCTTCTCCCTCTACCCTTCCCCCCAGCTCATGATCTCTCTCTCTCTCAAATAAATAAATAAAATCTTTAAAAAAAAAGAAATTCTAGAGATGAAAACTCTAATATTTGTCATAAAAAATATAAAGATGAAATCAAAGGGAGAATAGACAGTACAGAAGAAAAGATCAGTGAACTTGAAGACTGAGTAATAAAAGGTAAAAGTAAAATACGTGTAAATCAACAAAAATAAAGTATATGAAAATAAAAACAGAAAGAGGGACGCCTGGGTGGCTCAGTCAGTTAAGCATCTTCCTTCGGCTCAGGTCATGATGTCAAGGTCCTGGGATCGAGCCGGGCTTCATGCACCCTGTTCAAGAGGGAGCTTCTCCCTCTTCCTCTGACCCTCACCCCTGCTCATGCTCTCACTCTCTCTCTCTTTCTTGCTCAAATGAATACATAAAAAAATCTTCAAGAAACTAAAAGAAAAAAAGAAAGAAGGAGCAAAGAATACGTGAACTGTGGGGAAACTTGAAGTGTCTCGATATACACAAAACAGAAGCCATTAAGAAGAGAACACAAAAGGAGCAAGTAAAAAAAATAATGGAAGGGAAAATGAATGGACATTTTCCAAATTTGATTAAAGCAATAAATTCCTTATAGGTCACAGAACTCCAAGCATAAGAAAAAATAAAGAATACTATGAAACCAGTGATAAACATAAAACCTTAAATTCACTCAGTGTAGAAAACAAGAGAAGAACTAAGATAAGATGACAGAAGATTTCTCATTGGAAAAAATGCAAGTTAGAGAGCAGTACAGCAATATCTTTAGAGCACTGAAAGAAAAACTTAACCCACAATCTATACCAAGAGAAAATACCTTTAAAAAAAGAAGGTGAAATAAGGAGTATTTCAAACATACACAAAGAATTCATCACCACACTTCAAGAAATATTAAAGAAATTATTCAAGAAGAAAAGCATGCCAAATGGATTTATGGATCTACACACAAAAAAAGTGAAGACCACAAAAAATGGTAAGGGTTTGGGTATTTTCTTATTACTTAAATCTCTTTTAAAAATAATTGGCTGCTTAAATAAAAATATTCATATAGTGCACAGTTTATAAAAAACATGAAAATAAAATATATAACAATAGCAGAAAAATCAGGAAGGGAGATGTGTAAATTTATTACTACAGTGTAAGATTATAGGCTACTCATGGTACAATATCACTTAGAGTTAAACTATGATAAGTGAAAAATACATATTATAAACCATAAAGTAACCACTAAAATAATCAGTGATCGCTAATAAGCCACAAACGAAAGAAAATGAAATCATAGACACAATTAATCCAAAATGAGGCAGAAAAAGAGTAAGAAGGGAACGAATAAAAAACAGCAAGAAGATAGACTTCAACCTAGTCATACAAATAATTAAAGTAAATGTGAATGACCAAACACAAATAAAAACCAGGGATACATGTTGCCCACCAGAAATAAACTTTGAATATCAAATATAAATAAGTTAAAAGTAAAAGGTTAGAAAAAGACAATATGTTAACACTAACCAAAAGAAATCTAGAGTGCCTATTTTATTATTAGACCAAATAGATTTCAGAACAAAGAATATTGCCAGGAATAAAGAAGTTCACTTCATCGAGAGGATTTAACAGGCCAATGTTTACGTACATAATAACAGAACTTCAAAACACATGAAGCAAAAACTTATAGACTTGCCAGGAGAAACAGCCAAATCCACAATTATAGTTAGAAACTTCAACCATCCTTTTTTAATAATTAACACAACAGGTAGACAAATCAGTAAGTAATGATATGTAAGATTGAACAAGATCATCAAATTGTCTTAATTGACATTACTAGAACATTCTATCCAACAATAACAGAATACACTCTATGTTCAATTACACACAGCATAAGCATATTATGGGCAATAATACCAGTCTTACCAAATTTAAAAAGGTCCAAGTTATACAACGTATATTCTTTGAATATAAGGAGTTAAATTAGAAATCCAAAAATAATTATCTCTGGAAATTCCTCAGACACCACTGAGTAATCCATGGATCAAAGAAGGAATTAAAATGAAAATGAAAAAGTATTTTTAGCTAAATAAAAATGACAAACGCATACCAAAATTTATGGGATGACACAAAAGCAATGCTTAGAGAAAAATTTATAGCATTAAATGCCATTATAAAAAAGAAGAAAGATATCATATCGATAACCTCAGCTTATACCTTGAGAAGCTAGAAAAATAAGAGCAAATTAAACTCAAAGCAAAGTGAAAGGAAATAATTTTAAAAATGGAAATCAATGAAATAGAAAATTAAAAAAGAAAAAAATTAATAAAAAGAAAATCTTATTTGAGACAATAAACAGAATTAATAAACCTCTACTGAAAGTGACTGTAAAGACAAAGACACAAATTATAAATAGTAGGAAGAGAAAGACGTGTCTTTAATAGAGATTCCCCAGATATGGAAAGGATGACAAGGCAATGTTTTAAACAAACTTATGCAAAATTTGACAACGGGGACAGCCGGGTGGCTCAGTCGGTTAAGATCTGCCTTCAGCTCAGGTCATGATCCTAGAGTCCCAGGATTGAGCCCCACATCGGGCTCAGTGCTCAGCAGGGCATCTGCTTCTCCCTCTGCCCCTCACCCTGCTCGTGTTCGCTCTCTTTCTCTCACTCTCTCTGTCTCTCTCAAATAAATAATAAAATATTTTTAAAAATTTTTGACAACATAGATGTACCAATTCATTAAGAAACATTTTCACAAAGTTTGCTCAAGAAGAACAGATAACCTGAACAGGCTTATAGCTACTGAAAACATGGAATTTATAGATTAAAACCATCCAAAAAAGAAAACTCTAGGCCCAGATGGTTTCACTAGTAAATGTGATCAAGCAAGCATTTAGAGAAAACTATAATACCAATACTACACAAGGTGTTTCAGAAAATTGAAAAGAAAGGAATACTTTAAAATTCATTCTATAAAGGCAGAAGTACACTGATACCAAAAGTAGACAGAGATAAAAGCAAAAGAAAACTACAGATCAATCTCTTATGAACATAGATGCAAAAACAAAAAATATCATGACCAAGTGGGATTTATTCTAAAAATGCAAGGTTATTTTAACATTTGAAAATCAATGCATGTATTTTCTCACATTAAAAACTGAAAAAAGGAAAATGCTAGAAACATAACAGAAAGGCATTTAACAAATTCTAACATTTTTTCTTGATTAAAAAAAATATTAGCAAACTAGGGGGAAACTGGTGAAAGGCATCAAAAAAACCTATAGTTAATATCTTATAAAATGATGAAATATCAAATGCTTTCTCCTGAAGATCAGGAACAACAACAAAAAAAAAGTACATCTACTCCCACCAGTTCTATTCAATATTACACAGAAAGTTATAACCAGTAAATTAAAGGAAAATAAGTAACAAAATAATAATAACAAAAAGCACCAGATCAGAAAAACAGAAGTAAAATGTCTTTATTTATAGACAACATGATTTTCTATGTAGAAAATCCACTGGAATTTACTAAAAAATAAATAGCAACTAGAACAAAGAAGAGAATTTATCAAAGTTACAGAATGCATTAACATACAAAAATCAATTATGTTTTTATAAACTAGCAATGAACAATTGGAAACTAAAATTTTTAAAAACTGTATCATTTACAATAGCTTCAAAACATATAAAAATGCTAAGGGATAAATTTGACAAAATGCACAAGTGCTCAACATTGAAAATGAAAAATACTAAAAGCTAACACACACTTTGTCTATGGATTGGAAAACTCACTATTGTTAAGATGTCAATTCTCCCTATATTGATCTTTAGATTCAGTGCAGTCACAAAGTCCTATTGGGCTTTTTTTGTAGAAATTCACAAACTAATTCTTAAAATTTATATAAAAATGCTAAAACCTAGAATAACCAAAGCAATTTTAGAAAAAAAAAAAAGTTGGAATACTCATACTACCTGACTTCAAGCTTTACAATAAAACTATAGTGATCAAGATAGTGTAGTATAGTTGATCCTTGAAAAATGTGGGGGTTAAGGACACCGAGTCCCCAAGCAGTCAAAAATCCACATGTAATTTTTTATCCCCCAAGACTTAACTTCTATTGACCAAAAGCCTTACACATATTTTATATGTTATATGTATTATATATTGTATACTGTATTCTGACAATAAAGTAAGCTGAAGAAAAGAAAATGTTGTTAAAGAATATCATAAGGAAGAGAAAATACATTTATAGTACTATAGTACTATAATATATTTAATGAAAAATCGTACCTAACAATATTATCATAGGATAGACAAATGAATCATGTGAAGAAAATAGGGAGTCTAGGAATAGACCACATGTACATGGAGAACTGTTTTTCAACAAAGATGCAAAGGCAATACAGTGGGAAAAGGATGGTGTTTTCACCAAATGATGCTGGAACAACCAGATATTCATATGCAAAAAAAAAAATCTTTATACACAAAGGACATTAAAAAATTAACTCACATGGATTAATTCTAAACATAAAATATAAAACTACACAAGTTTTAAAAGAAAACTTAGGAGAAGATTTTTATCACTTTTGATTAGCAAAAGATTTTCTTAGAAATGAACCAAAAAGTACAACCCATAAAAGAACAAATTGACAAAGTAGATTCCATTAAAATTAAGAACTTCTGCTAAAAAGATATTGTTAAGATAAAGGAAAGAAAAGCCATAAATTAGGATATTGTATATTAATACAATATTAAAGACCTGTATCAAGAATATATAAGGAATTCTCAAAACTCGATAATACCAAATCAAAGCATCCAAAATAAAAATAAATAAATGAAAGATTTAAGCAGATACTTCACAATGAAGACATATGGATGGCAAGTTCATGAAAAGATGCTCATCATCATTAGCCATTAGGGAAATGCAAATTCAAACCATAAGGAGATACAATAGGTTAAACACCTATTTTACAATGACTAAAGATAAAAAAGTCCATCTATACCAATTGCTGGAGAGGACTCCTGGCAGGAGTATAAAATGGTACAACCACTTCAGAAAACAGTTCAGCAATTTCTTAAAAAGTTAAACGTACATAGATCATATGATCCAACCATTATACTGCTAGGTATTTAGCCAACAGAAAGCATATGACCTTACGAATACTTTTCCACAAGTGTTGGCAGCAACTTCATGTGCGATATTCAAAAACTGGAAAAAATCTAGAGGTCTATCAACAGGTGAATATATAAACTCTGTTATATTCTACAACACAATACTTCCCAGCAATTAAAAGAGAATGAACTCTTCATATACACTAAAACTGGGTGAATATCAAAATAACTATGCTGAGTAAAAAAGGAAGACTATAGTACACATTGTATGATTTTACTTATTTATGTAAATTCTAGAAAGTTCAAATTAATATGTAATGAAAGAAAGCAGATTAGAGGTTGCTTCCACAGTAGGAGTGGGAGGGCAAGAGTATGGCATTAAAAATGGGAACAAGGAAATTAGGGTGATGAATGATGTTAATTTTCTTCATTGTGGTGATTGTTTCAGGTTTGTATAAATTTGTCAAGACTAATGAAATTATACATTTTAAATATGTGTAATTTATTGTACATCAATTATACTTTGATTTAAAAAAACTCTTTTTAAGACCATTTTGCTATTTAGAGCTATAAAGCATTACTTTTCCAAAATATTTCATATTAATATACTGTAGAAAATAATATTAAAATCAAAAGTGTATGGGAGAACTATCAGGAGATAGAAATAAAGTTATTGCAAACAAACCAGAATAGTTATGTTTGTGTTATCCAGTACAAATTTACTAGAATTCAGGACTTTGTGGACCTTATAAATATTACTTAATATTTGAAAAATAAAATGAACAAGCAAATTGATTATGAAACAGGCATTTATTAAAGTGTTTATACTACATGTATTATTGTTTTGTCTTATGTTGAATTATGAAGTTCTCAGATATGGGGAAAAAATATTTTATGACTTCCCTTCAACTTGAGTCAGGTTTCAGCCTGGAGCAAATTTCTATGAAGATGATAGAAATGATGAGGAGTCATTAAATGCCGCAGATCAAACATTGCCACTACAATGTAACCCAGAATGGCAAGGCAACAACAGTTTAGAAGACTTAAAAGAAATTCTGAACTTATTCCCCAGAAGCCATTACATTAGTGAAGTTTATCTCAGTCTTGAAATTCGCATAAGTCATGCGCTGAATTAAATTTACTACTAAGGCATCAGCATCAACTACTGCAGTGTCATCCTGTTCCCCTTCTAAATCACCTTATTCTACTCAAAGATAAAAGGCCGCTTTCATTTCTGTAGGGGACAGATTAAACATCAGCAGTCAGAAGCAATTGCTTTTCCCTTCAACGTCACCTCTAGCCTTTTTACTTACAACACCCTCTCCAGGGATTTCCTGCTGGCTGAAGAAGAGGCAAATAACATTTGTGCCTCTGCATAGCACAGTTGATTCCATGCTGCAAAACTGAGTTCTTTCAAAACAGTGCGTGAGGTCTTAGCAGGTGAGAGGTAGAGCCGTAGAATAGAGCTTTGAGAAGCTCATAAATCTTAATTCAGCTTTCCCAGAAATCTCTGCATGTTGCTTAAGAATAACTCATAGGCTATAAGGACATACATCATAAAAGACTACTTCAGCAGTATCTGACATCAGTACAGGACATCAGTCCTCTAACTGTTGACCAAGACAGCCTTAATATTCATCTGGGCTTAATCAAAACTTTAGATAGATATCCCGCTGACTATAAACCTCTGACCTCCCTCTTCTTAGAGCACTTACTTTAGAAAATTTGCAATTATCAATTCTTTTTCTACCCCTTTGAGATGTAAATATTCTCCCAGAAAGATGATGATCAAGAAAGACAGAGCCACTACCTCCCAGGCTCTATGGGAAGGTAGGAGCCTAACTTTGACAAGCATCAATTAGCAAACAGAGATGGCCTAGTCACATTGAACATAGCTCCTTACTAAGGCCCTCTAATACTCTTCTGCTCACCCCAATGCTTAAAAACCCCGCTTTTGTTTAATGGAGTTGAATTTAATCTCTCTCCCTTATTACAGTAGTCTTAAATTCTTCCTTGCCTATTTAACTCCATTTGATACATTTTTCTTTGACACTGCCTTGAGAAACAACTCCTCTCTGGCAACCATTAGGATACAAAAGAGATAGGATATAATTTTTAGCAAAATAACTTAGACATCTCTTAAATTTCAAAATTAAATTATGAATTACTGAAGGTTGAGTCATTTTGAATTGAGGTTGGTGTGGCTGCCTGTTATGACCTGGTTAGCATGAGAGGTTACAGAAATCCAGTTTTACTTCTCAAACGCTTCTTCCAATGTGATTCTAGTTGCCTGCGTTCCTTATCTATTAAATAATATTCACCGGTAGGAGACACTACAACCCATTTTGTCTTAGAATAGTTTGTCTTTACCTGTTATTAGACATCACTGTGATTTTGATTTCCTCCTGGCCTACTGAGCTGAAGATGAGGGAGGAAAGCCAAATGAAACACCCGATGGGAAACTACAGTGAATCCTTAATTCTATAGGGCTTGTAATTGAGGTATCACAAATCTATGGGCAGACAGAGGAACTCAGTACAAACAACTCTAAGTTAAAAATCGCAAAAACAAACTACTTTCCCCAGGTTCTCCTGATAGCGTTTTCCCCATTCTCCATCACAGAATGTGAATCCTTTTCATGAGGGGAGGGAATTGAAAATAGGACTGGCTGCTGTCATAATAGAGTAAGCTAAGAGTTTTATAGTGGGCTCCTTTATGAACCTTGTTCAGAATGATCATTTTGGAGCTGGACCTCAAAAGACCAAGTTGGCTTATAAAAATTCCAGACCAGCATTTGTTTCTGTAGAGTTATTCGAGGACCCCAAAAGGCTATGACTACTGTGAAAATGTGTTTCTGGCTCTGTGATAAAATCTACTGGATTGTGAGATTTAAATTTATAACCAATTAGTCAACATATCATAGAGAAATTGATTTTTTTCTCTCAATTACCAATTGCTAACATTTAGCCCAGTGTCTTCTTTGATGGGTTGCTATTAGTTTCTGTACTGACATTGTCTCTTCAGATGTGTTCTTGCTGATATCTTCAGAGTGACATTATACTTAGCCTGTCCAACTAAACTTTAAAAGTTTTAGTGTTCTTAATGCTTATATTATTTTTTATCTCTCGTCTTAGGACCTATGAGCCTCATGTAATGTGGCTGTGCAGTACAAGGATATTTACATACATGGTCTCCGACAAGGAAACTCAAAACCATTCTTTGGTGTTCTTTCTTGTTTATCATGAAAAAAAAAATTGCAACTGTGGAGTAAGACCAAAAAAGCCTGCAACTTTAGGATCACTGCTTACAACCTTACTGTATTTATTGTAACTTTTCATGAGTTACAACAGGAGTAAATGTGTACCTAAAAATGTAGAAAAGTGTTATTTACATCCCCGGAGAAAATGATGTGGGAAGATGACTAAAATGACCACCTGCAAATATTAACATTATTAATATTCCTGGTAATTACAAAATTTATGAAGTCTTCTGGAAAACAGCATCTGAATTTACATGTTTTAACCCTGTGAAATGCATTCTACGATACTAGGCCTAAGTGAACTAAGGAAATAGTAGACATTATGGTTTTTGATTGCTATCCAATGGGGAAATAGGATAAGAGAAAATGTAAATGTAATAGAGAACCATATATAGAGAGTACAAATATTACTTAATACTTTAAGAGTTATCAAGGCATTTTAATACCCCATTATGATATTTGGTTTCTAAGAAGCTTATAAAAGAAATAGAATAGATTTAACTTTTTGATTTTACAGCAAGGACTTGAGAGCTCAGAGAAAGTCAAATGATTTGTCCCAAGTTACATGACTTATAAAGTCTTTTTCTTTTTTTTTTTTTTAAGATTTTATTTATTTATTTGACAGACAGAGAAACAGCCAGCGAGAGAGGGAATACAAACAGGGGGAGTGGGAGAGGAAGAAGCAGGCTCCCAGTGGATCACGCCCTGAGCCGAAGGCAGACGCTTAACGACTGAGCCACCCAGGCGCCCCTATAAAGTCTTATTCTTGTTTCACTTTTGCTTATACTTTGTTGTTTTACACCCCAGCCTGATTATAGTTTTAAAAATTAAAGGAATACAAGAGGCTGACGATTTTCTGGGAAGATGTATTTTGAAGGTCTTTAATCATGCACTTTTTAAATAAACATGTGTGGGTCATTCTGGTACTCATTTTATACTTGAATTCTCAACAATTCAGCAGAGTCCACCATTCCTTTATCCTGGTAATTCTCTGCTCCCTGCTGTCATGAAATTTCTTTCCTTATTTCCCTCTTATGTACTTGGTCATACCATGTTGTTGCCTTTTGCTTCCTTAGCGAGGCTTTACACATTGATATCCCTCAGGTCTCAGCTCTCTCTCCTTTCTAGGTAGTCATACCAACAGACACATAATACCACGTGCAACTCCCAGATATATGTTTCTGGACCAGACTTTTTCCCAGACCTGCTAACCTTAATGAGTTATAAGCACTGTTTTAGACTGAGGCAGACAATGCAACTTCCACTTTGCCAGTTGCTGCTAACCGAGTGTGGGGAAATTAACTTCTCTATATCTCAGTAAATTCATTTGTACAGTGGAGAATATAGCAAAACCACCTCAGAAGTTCAATTACATGAAGTTTATCAGAGCCTAGTCATCTCCACTGGCATATCTCATAGACATCTCAGATTTAATCTACCAAAATGACTCCTGCTGTTCCTCTATAAATCCTCTCACCCAAATGTCTTTATATCAGAAACTGACAGGACTTCTTATTCCCACATATATCTGAAAGTAAATTGCAAATATGTATCATTTTCTCCAACTCAAGACCAGTCATCATCCTCTCTTTCCTGGACTAATGTTAACAGCCATATAACTGCTCATCCCATTGCTTTTACTATTGTATTCTCTCCTTCCACTCATTTATCCAACGAACGGCAAGCCCTTATTAAAAACAACTAACATCATGCCACTCCCACACTTAAAACTTTGCAGCAGTTTTATTTCACTAATAATAATACTAAAATCCTGCATCATTGTCTGCGACCTCTGTAACCAACCTCTTCCTCATCTCTCCATCCTTATCTTGAGCCACTCCCTTCTTCATTCACAGTGCTCTAGTCACAAAGGTCTTCCAACAATTCTCAGGATTTAACAAGCTCTTTCACACTGTCTGTCCTTTGTACTTCCTTTTTTTTAATGTTTTTTTATTATATTATGTTAGTCACCATACAGTACATCCCTGGTTTCTGATGTAAAGTTCGATGATTCATTAGTTGCGTATTACACCCAGTGCACCATGCAATATGTGCCCTCCTTAATACCCATCACCAGCCTATCCCATTCCCCCACCCCCTCCCCTCTGAAGCCCTCAGTTTGTTTCTCAGAGTCCATTGTCTCTCATGCTTCATTCCCCCTTCTGATAACCCCCCCTTTCTTTATCCCTTTCTTCCCCTACCAATCCTCCTATATCTTATGTTCCATAGATAAGAGAAATCATATGATAATTGTCTTTCTCTGCTTGACTTATTTCACTTAGCATTATCTCCTCCAGTGCCGTCCATGTTGCAGCAAATGTTGAGAACTCGTTCTTTCTGATAGCTGAGTAATATTCAATTGTATATATGGACCACAACTTCTTAATCCAGTCATCTGTTGAAGGGCATCTCAGTTCCTTCCACGATTTAGCTATTGTGGACAATGCTGCTATGCACATTGGGGTGCATATGGCCCTTCTCTTCACTACGTCTGTATCTTTGGGGTAAATACCCAGTAGTGCAATGGCTGGGTCATAGGGTTGCTCAATTTTTAACTTTTTAAGGGACCTCCACACTGTTTTCCAGAGTGGCTGTACCAACTTGCATGTTCAATGTTCAAAATCATTAGCCATCAGGGAAATTCAAATCAAAACCACACAGAGATACCACCTTACGCCAGTTAGAATGGCAAAAATTGACAAGGCAAGAAACAACAATTGCTGGAGAGGATGTGGAGAAAGGGGATCCCTCCTACACTCTCCTACACTGTTGGTGGGAATGCAAGTTTGTCCTTTGTACTTCCTATCCTTTTTGGTTGAATGTGTTTCCCCCTGGCTTTAAGCAAGGCAGCTTCCTTCTCATAAAGTCTTTGTTATTATTTCAGAGATTTTTTCCCTGACAATCCTATTCACAACCCCACAGTTAAATTGTTTTTGAACACAATACCACACACCATTTTCTTCTTCAGAGCATATATAATTGTTATTATTTTATTTATGTCTTGATGTTGTTTATTCATTTTTCAAAAATTTTGAGTTCCTACTATGTTGTTTTGTTCTAGGTTCCAAGGGTAGAGCAGTGCATGTCCTCATGAGTTTTACTTTCTAGAGGGAGAGATAGAAAATGAAAATCAAGTAAATACTCTGAAGGGAAATATAGCAGAATAAGAGAATGTACAGTTGGGAGAAGTTTTGACTGGAAGACTAGGATGGGATTTTCTGAAGAAAAGATACTCAAGCTTAGACTTGAATGACATAAAGACAAAGCTTAGAAGCTATAAGGAAAAGCACCCATGACATAGACTGAGCGATTAAGAGAACGAGTGATAGTCGCCCAGGTACAGAAGCAGCATGATCACTGAAACTGAGTGCAACCTGCCCAAGATAATATTCTAGAAATTGGGTCGGATTTTCAGGGAGAGATATAGATAAGTTTTTCTGTTTGTTTGTTGCAGAAAGGTTAGAGAGCAACCGGTGAGAACTTTCTGTATTAATCAGTAACTTCCTTTGTGTTTTTACTTCAAGTCTCTGACACTCAGGATTCTCGCTAAATGGAACCCCACAGTTAATTGCCAAAATTTCCCAGGATAGACACCAAAAGATTTTTATTCTAGTTATTTATGGCTTTGCTTTCCTTCCAGAGTGAGTCATATCTTTTTGCTTTCATCCCTACATTTAGAACACTCTCCAACCTCTGACTGTGTTCAGCTTTAGGCCAATCAATGGTTTTCCCTTAAGAAACTTGTCAGGCATTTAACATAGACCATCTTTGTCTGAAAAACACGTGTATCAAAGGTGTTTAAAATTATTACTCTAAGCACGTGACAAATATTAACTGATATTTTATAGCTAAAGCATTAGGGAGAGTAAATGAATGATATTTTTATTAAAGTTGGATGTTGGGGAAAAGTTTGCTATTTCAGGAATTTCTTATTGAAGGTAATCTTCCAAACATTTCAAGAAACACTAGCTAAGAATATGCTATTTAAAACTATGTATTATTTTTAAGAATTTTGAAAAAGAAGCTTAGGATGTGCAAATGCAAGCACTGACTTATTTATAAGGACACATTTGGGAAAATGCTACTGTAAAACTATCAAGTTATTTTGGCTCCATTTAACAAAATTAAATGAACACTTTTACCAGTTCACATTATGACTCTATTGTGATCTTAAAAAATTAGCCCCTAAAGCTATTTTAATTTGGTCGATGGACAAATAGAAAGATTTTTACGATACCTTTTTTCCTTTATGAAGCAGAAAGCATCAAGAGTTTCCAAAGCTATCACAAAGTTTCAAAAGAATCAAAAGACTATAAGCAAAGTGCTTGAGGAAGACAGGGTGTTGGAGAAGACTGGAAGGGTAGGGTTTAAAAATAGATGCTTGAAAATATATTTGCTTTGGCCATTCCACATTATAATAATTGGTATCAAACACACAGCTGCAATTACCACATAATCATTGTCAATGTCATGTGTAGGCAGATGGTAGCAATGTTTGGGAGAGGAGATAACACTGAATTTTTAACAAGTGACAAAAGGATTGGCATGGTGCAAACAGAACACCACTGCACTTGGCCAGCAGCCAGGCAGCCCCCTATGTTGCCATCCTGCCACTCACAGAAGGCTTGCATGGTAAACGAGACAGTGGATTTTTTCCTCAAAGACATAGACCCACAGAATGGGGGGGGGGGGACATCAGAAAGTGAGCAAATGGTTGTTTTTATATTATAAGGCTAATTTAATTTGAAGCTTTAACATAGGAGCCCAATGTGATAGACAGCAGTAACTCCAGTCAGAGTTGTATAGCATTCTGGTTAACAGCAAGGGCTCTGGGGCCTGTTCAAATAATAGCTTTCCTAAGTATTGGTTATGTGACTTCTAGTAAGTTATTTTATTCATCTGTACCTCCATTTGAACATCTTAAAAATGTGAAAGTTAATGGAATCTACCACTTTAAGGTATAATCATCTAGGAGAAGACCTGAAATGATGATTTTCAATGCAAGTGACTTCCTGAAGGGCTGCACTGAAGAAAGGAGAGGAAAGCAGCATGGAGCTGGGAAAGAAGCTAAGCATGTGTGGTCTCAGCTGGTGTTCTTGTTATCTATTGCTGCATATTTCCTCTCAAATTAGTGGTCTAAAACGACAATAATTTTATTATCTCATGATTCTGGTGGATCAGGAACTTGAGGAAAGTCCAGCAAAGACAGATGGCTCAAATGACTAAAGGTGACTGAACAACACAACTAGAGACCAGCTTGGGGCCCTCATTTCTTGCCCATGTTATATACACTGGGATTGGATAGTCCAAGGTAGTTTCTGCACCCACATATCTGACACTTGGGCTAGGATATTTGGAACACCTGGAGCTGGCCAACATCTGCTCTGTCTCTACCCAGACTCTACATGGCTTGTGTTCCCCACAGCATGGCCTTCCCGATAGTCAGATGTTTTTACATGGTGGCCTACCTTCTCCAGAATAAACATTATAAAAGACAAATGACAATTCAATGATTCTTATAATCTAACCTCAGAGATCTGCAGTGTTACTTTTGCCACATTCTATTGGCTACATAAGTTTATCCCAGATTCAATATAGAGGAGGACTACACAAAAAGAAAAGTACCAAGAGATATAGGTTCACTGGGGAGCCATCTTGGAGAGTACTTACTGCTGTTGGAGCCTACTTCAGCTTGAACCCACAGGGGAAACATGGAGCTGGTCCCACCTTTAGGCAAAGAGCCAGCTTTTTGTACCTTCATATGAGATTGGGACTAATCTCTCCATCAAGACAGTTCCAGGCAGAGGAGAGGGCAATTTTCCAGAAATGGGGTTATCTGTGAACAGTTAGCACCCAGAACTCAGAACAGCTAAGGTTTGAATATAAAGCCAGGTAAAGACGAACAGAGCAGGCCACAGATATTGTCTACTCTGCTGCCTCTGAGGGTTAATGTGAAGATTGCAGCATACAGGATCATAACATCTGCAAAGAGTAAGAATTTGGCCTCTTCTTTGCCAAATTGGATGCCTTTTCTTTTTGTTGTCTGATTGCTGAGGCTAGGACTTCTAGTACTATGTTGAACAGCAGTGGTGATAGTGGACATCCCTGCTGTGTTCCTGACCTTAGGGGAAAAGCTTAGAGCCTTCCGAATGAAATTCGATGTGTTTTTCTCATAGATAGCTTTTATGATATTGAGGTATGTTCCCTCTATCCTTACACTGTGAAGAGTTTTAATCAAGAAAGGATGCTGTAGGGGCGCCTGGGTGGCACAGCGGTTAAGCGTCTGCCTTCGGCTCAGGGCGTGATCCCGGCGTTATGGGATTGAGCCCCACATCAGGCTCCTCCGCTAGGAGCCTGCTTCTTCCTCTCCCACTCCCCCTGCTTGTGTTCCCTCTCTCGCTGGCTGTCTCTATCTCTGTCGAATAAATAAATAAAATCTTAAAAAAAAAAAAAGGATGCTGTAATTTGTCAAATGCTTTTTCTGCATCTACTGAGAGTATCATATGGTTCTTGTCCTTTTTTTTTTATTAATGTAGTGTATCATGCCAATTGATTTGCAGAAGTTGAACCACCCTTGCAGCCTAGGAATAAATCCCACTTGGTCATGGTGAATAATCCTTTTAATGTACTGTTGGATCCTACTGGCTAGTATTTTGGTGAGAATTTTTGCATCCATGTTCATCAGGGATATTGGTCTGTAATTCTCCTTTTTGGTGGGGTCTTTGTCTGGTTTTGGGATCAATGTAATGCTGGCCTCATAAAATGAGTTTGGAAGTTTTCCTCTCACTCTTTGCAGATGATATGATACTTTCTGTGGAAAACCCAAAAGACTCCACCCCAAAATTGCTAGAACTCATACAGGAATTCAATAAAGTGACAGGATATAAAATCAGTGCACAGAAATCAGTTGTATTTCTATACACCAACAATGAGATAGAAAAAAGAGAAATTAAGGAGTTGATCCCATTTACAATTGCACCCAAAACCATAATATACCTAGGAGTAAACCTAACCCAAGAGGCAAAGGATCTGAACTCAAAATACTTAGAACACTCATGAAAGAAATCGAGGAAGACACAAAGAAATGACCCCAAACCAGTCAGAATGGCTAAAACTAACAAGTCAGGAAATGACAAATATTGCCGAGGATGCAGAGAAAAGAGAGAAAGGGGAACCCTCCTACACTGTTCGTGGGAATGCAAGCTGGTGCAGCCACTCCAGAAAACAATATGGAGGTTCCTCAAAAAGTTGAAAATAGAGCTACCCTACAACCCAGCAATTGCACTACTGAGTATTTACCCCAAGGATACAAATGTAGTAATCTGAAAGGGCACCTGCACCCCAATGTTTATAGCAGCAATGTCCACAATAGCCAAACTATGGAAAGAACCCAGATGTTCATTGGCAGATGAATGGATAAAGAAGATGTGGTGTGTGTGTGTGTGTGTGTGTGTGTGTGTGTATATATATATATATATATATATATATATATATATATATATATATATATATATATATATATATAGGAAAAAATGAAACAAGATGAAACCAGAGAGTGAGACAAACCATAAGAGACTCTTAATCTCAGGAAATAAACTGAGGGTTGCTGGATCGGAGGGGGGTGGGAGGGATGGGGTGGCTGAGTGATGGACATTGGGGGTGGTATGTGTTGTAGTGAGAGCTGTGTATTGTGTAGCCTGATGAATCACAGGCCTGTACCCCTGAAACAAATAATACATTATATATTAATAATAATTTAAAACATGTAAAAAAAAAAGATTGCAGCACACACATGTTAATGAAATGCTCAATGAAAGGTCACTTTGATTTATATCTCTCAGTACTGAGGAGTTGCTTCCTCTAGGACACTGTGGTTCATAAGGGCCTGAGAAAACATACCTGTAGATTGATAAACTGAAGTAACCCAACTAGCAAAAATTCCTTCAGTTGTATATTTGATTACACTACTTAAAAACAGTCACAATTAAACACTGATTATCAGACTCTTTCTACATTCTGCTACATATACAGAGCATTTTCCAAGAAGCATTATGGTATAAAAATTAAGGAACATCAAATGACATTGCTTCTAATAAGCCACCTTAATTTGCACTTGGATTTCAAAGAAATTTTAAGACTATCAATAATCTTGTTGAGCACCAATGAGGTGCTAATTACTGAAGGATTAGCTTGGTATACATTATTTAATCAAGTTTCATAATACTCCCATGGGATATACATTATTTTCCTTATCATACTGGTGCACAAGTTGAAAACTAGAAAGATTTGGTATTTTTTAATGCATGAACATACATATTTCAGTAAGTATGAAGTAGAGTTGGATTTGAACCTGGATCTCTCTAATTTTAAAAGTCTGCTTGCCAATCTTATTATATAATAATCTATGGCAAACACTGGAAGTGGTTATTCTGCAAACAATACGGAGGCTTCTTTTTAAGTGTCTATGGTGTCACTAAGGTAATTTGTCTAATGTTTCTCCAGGGAAACAAAGGCAGATATTTGGATCAAAGGACTTACCAAAGGTTTCATTGACTATTCAGAGGAGCACAACAACTCAAGGAGAAAAATCGTTAGCTCCTTAATGAGACTATTGATATAAATAACGGCAGTGTAGCTACTGTATTCTAACCAATGAATTATAGTGTTATCACAGCCAATATAATTAGTGTGTTTTTAACTTTTTAAAAAGAAACTGAATAATTGTTCTTACTACTGTATTGTATACATACTGGTTCTTCTAAGCTGTAGATACATTACCAATATAAAAAAAGGATTGACTTTTTTAACTCTGTCATTTTTCCAGTGAGTAGGATTTTAAATCCAGGAGGAAAAAAGGAAATGTGCTCTCTCTAATTAAAAAGAGTGTTTAGTTGTACTCTCTCAAAGTTACTAGTTTGATATTGTTACCTTACAAATTAAAAAATCAATCATTAGCATATTTTAACATGTTTAAATCATTTTAATAAGTGGTGAAAAATCATGGATATTTAGGGAGGGAAATTATGCTTATTCTGTTGGAGGAAAAAGTAACAATCATTATGTAAGAGAGAGTACATTAATTCTACTTACATTTAAGATAGTTTATATGAGGGGTACATGGCTGGCTCAGTCAGTAGAGGGTGCAACTCTTTATCTCAGTGTTGTGAGTTCAAGCCCTATGTTGGGTGTAGACATTACTTAAAATAAAATAAACCAAGAACAAAGAAAAGATAGTATAAATGAGTACTATCAAAATAAATTTTAAGGTGAAATTATTTTTATGGCATCTATAAAAGACAGTCCAAAAACAAAGAACTGAGGCACAGCTGGAGCAGAAAGACCAAACAGGGGACTCAACATGGGGTTGAGATGGAACTAGGTTGCGAAGTACTGTATAGAGCATTTTAAAAGAAAGTCTGGATTTTAAGCATTCTTTATTTAGAGGTGAATGGCAGCCTCCTGAATATGAACGTTTTCACACAGTGTCCTCAAAATCACATAAGCAATAGAAACTTCAAAGAAAACCACACACAACCCATGCCTTCAGCATCATTAGAAGATGGGAAATTCCACAAATTTTCCATCAGGATGGATCTGTAGAAAAATAAACTCCAAATCCTAATGGAGATATTGCTGGAACACCCATGTACAACGGCAGGCTTGTGTGCCTGCAGAGTGGACAAAGCAGGATTTAAGTGACTGAGAGAAAGGGGATAGCAGAGTGGAGACCTTAGAGGTAGCACAGAAAAAAACCACCTCCACAAAGCACTAAAATACTGAACATAAATATCTCTGCCCCAGTCATTCACAGCATTACCTGCAGGAAAAAGGCTTCAAAGAAAATGAAAATAAAAGTTTACAGACTCGGAGAAGCATTGCTCTGGGAGAGTATGAGATAAATACAAGGATACTGGAAGTAGAGGGACAGAAAGAAGAAAAAGAAAAAAATTAAGGTGCAGAAATGAAAGAGAACAAGATGCTGCAAACCCTCTCTGCACCACCACCACCATTATGAGCCATTAAAGAAAATGAATTTCACTATACAATTGCAGGGGATGCTCTTCAATTAGGATCCCTGTCCATGAAATACTTAGGAAGAGGAAAAAAAAAAAAAAGAATGAAAAACAAACAAACAAACCTTAGGTAAGTGACATTTAAATGATACGGAGTCTTTTCCAGGAAACATTAAGTCAAGTTTAAAGTTCACATACAGCATGCTATAATGTATATGAGGAAGATATAAAAAACATGTATCTGTTCAGTTAAAAAAAAAAAAACACAGGAAATATAAACCAAAAAGCAATGAAATTAGTGACCAATAGGGAGAAAAGTGGGTGTGAAACAGAGGAATAGGTGAGGGATGACACTTTCCTGAGCACCACATTATTGTACTTCTGTCTTTTGGGAGAATGCTAGAGTTCTATGTATTCAAAAATAAAGGTGAATCAACAAGAATTGGATAAAACTTCAGATTTTATCAAAAGATGATGGTAAGCAATCGCAGTGATTGAAGAGGAGAAAAAAGTTGGTTAGTTTTGAGTTCTCAGAGTTCATTTTTACTGCAGTGTGGAGAAATAGAACACCAACTAGGAGTATGAAACCAAGCAAACACATTCACTTTTCCCTTCTAAAGTACTTACCTAGAAGAGGCTTATTAGAAAGCTGATTCTTGGGGGTAAGTTTCTGAGGCCCTGAGGAGCTCAAATGCATGGTAGGTGGCATCACCTTCTTCAGTGTGAAGTGATGGGCCTCTTGGTGTGCAGAACCAATACAGAAGAATGGCTGTAGTAGCAGACAGCCAATCCAGAGAAAGGCATGAAACAAGGTCTGACACTACCGATCAACTTGGGTTCTTCGTACCAAAAACAAATCTAAAAACAGTTGAGTGTGGCTGAAATTCTGGAATCTGCCTGGGAGGCCAAGAGACCCTGCCTGATATTTATCATGATACACCAAAGGGAGGTTATACAATTATTAAAGAAGTTAAAGAGGGGAATAGGAAGAGTCTAATGATTCTTAAAAGAGAGAGAGAGAGAGAGAATCTCCTTTATTTGATCTGTATATATACATACATATATATATATATATATATATACACACACATATATATGTATGTATATATATGTATATACATATGTATGTGTATATATATGTATATACATACACATGTATGTATATATGTGTGTATGTGTATATATGTATATATATGTATATACATATGTATATACATACGCATGTATGTATATATTCTATAGTATATGTGTGTGTGTGTAGGGGTAGATAGATTTATTGATTTGGGGTCTGCAGAAACTAGCATTTCCCTCTTAATTAATAAACTAGAAAATAAAATAATAAGGATATAGCAATAAATCATTACAAACCAAAGAAAATGTTCTGATATAATTACATAAGGTCAATATAATTACCATAAACTCAACTAGGATTCTTGCAATTTGACAGTTAGACACAGCAGATTATAGATTTTAGAACATGACTCCTAGAAGGATAGATCTGAAACAACCTAACAGAGGATGAACAGAATCATTCAAATAGAACTATTTCAGCTATACTATCACAGATAGAAAGAGTTCAAATTTACTGTTACTTTGATTTTCTCACCTGCTAGCATGGGTTGGTACTCAAATCAATAGACGAGAAAGCTCTGGATTGTAGATTAAAGCCCTTAGGTGGGGGGAAGCTATTAAAATCATTCTGTGCTCATCTCCCCAATTCAATAGCACAGTCAGAATGATCAAAGTAAAATCGGGCCTTATTGTTTTAAAAACAATAAAAATGTAAACTTTTAAGGCACTAAAATTGTGTTCAATATAATTCTCCATAGAGCCCTACATAAAGGATCTGGTGATGAATAGCAGAAGTGTTGCTTTTAAATCTGAAAAGCTCTTCTTATAAAACAAATCATGCTTATGATATACATTGTTGGAAGGAGTTCTGTCCTCCAGGTCTCAGTAGAATTCATGATGACATATCTAAATCTTTATGCAGTGACAAGTATCTATCTATCTATCTATCTATCTATCTATCTATCTATCTATCTATGTATATATATACATATATATATACATATATATATATATACACACACACATATATATATGAAATGTCCAAACTAATTTTTATAAAACACAACTGAAAGATTCATTGTCCATAATTCAAAGCTATAGGAAATAAGATGTTATCAGGCATATACACATGACGGATAATAGTATTTTGAAAGAGGAAGTAGATTCTTTGAAGGTATGGGGACAAAAAAAGAGAAACATTTCCAGTCCTTCACAATGTTATTATTTGTTTAGTTATTCAGAGCACATTCCTGATAAACTAAGAAGCAACTACAAAGCAATATGCTAAAAGTACAAATTAAAATAGTGTATACTGTAAAAGTAAGAAAAAAATACCAAATAAGGGAGGAATTAGGGGTGGGTGTGTTTAATGGGAGGAGGCTTTCTTTTAGAAGTAAGTTTTAAAAACTGGCATAGAAGTGAATGGAGCAATCCAAGAAAAGAGTATAGTGTATCCCTAGCTATCTAAGAAGATATCGCCACAAACACGAATAAGGAAATATATAAAGCAAATTAGATTTTCTTAGCTGGAGAACTCTATCAAGTGTTGATATAATCCTTAGGTAGTTAGAACAGACATGAGTTAACAAATTCATAAAGAAGGAACAATTAGTAGTAGTTTACTAGAAAATGGTCAGAATATTACACATTTCTCTGGGTGTGAAAGCATAGAAAATGAGTGTGGAAGTGATGATACTATCAAAACAGACAAAGAAGCCATTGACTGAAAGGCATGGGGGAGTCCAGGCAACCAGGGGCTAACAGTGATAGGAAGGAACTAAGGATGGGACAGCAAAATAGCATGATCCTCAAAAGAGTAGGGCTTTGAGTGTCTGCCTGGTCATTTGTTTTAATAAGAGGGTGAAAAAGTGATAATCTGTGTTAGTGTCTGAGGGGGACCAAATAAATATCACCCATCTTCTCCAACTGAACCAACCACAGAAATGAGGAGATTATGGCCTGTGAAGATCAAGGAATCACACTGTTTTGTTTTGTTTTGACTCAACATTTATTTCTCTACCATCTGCATGTCAACAGGTGATTACAGGACCCTGCCACCCTCCCCCACCTCAAGACCCCTTTCTCTCCAGTAGGAAAGAAGCAGAGAATCTCTGTGGGCTGGCGCTCCGAGGATCACACTGGTTTTAAACAATTAACAATCACTATGAGCCAAGCACATGTACAGTATTTGAAATTTGTACTAAATCTTCACAATGCTATGAGGTAGAGTATTATTATTCTCTCCATACAACATATGAAGAGATTGCGGTTCACATAGCTAATTAATAACATAGCTAAGAGTAAAGGTCATCTGAGTCCAGTTGTTACTGGAGAGAGAGAAAGAATGTTGTCAAATCGTGTAACAACAATGGGCTCCCAAAAATTAAACTGTGAAACTAGATTTATTCACTCAGCTATAAACAGCACTGCAGTGTCTCAGACTTCTCCAACTAAGGACCTTCTCCAGTGAAGTGAATGGAATGGAGGTACAGACCACAATGTATGCTTCCTTCCTGTACCTAGTCTCCCTGGAGTAAGAAGTAGGAAGCACCCATTTCTACTACTGATTCAGAGATAAGTCATGTTTCTTCCCCCTGGGGAGAATTAAGTGAGATGACAGAGAGCAATCAGTGTTATACTAGTGGAAATCCCCGTCCATAGCAAGAAACCACTCCCCTCCTTGCACATACACAAAATGTCTAGAAGCAGAGTGAAAGATAAATGAAGACTTGTCCTACTTCCTGATAGTGAGATGTGAGCTGAGGAAAAATAGGCCAGCAACCCCATCCTCAGAATGCTTCCTAGGAAGTAGAATTTTCATGAAGAACTCCAGGTAGCATTATATTCTACAAGAAAAAAAAAAAAAAACCCAAAAAACATCAGTAAAGAAATAGATGATTTAGGGGACTTTGAATAAAAAGAAATATATATACACACATATGCATATGCGAGAGACAGAGACAGAGAGGGAAGACCCAGAAGGCCCTGGTCCAGTAAAGAGGTCTGGGAAGAAGAGAACTGTAAGTTTGGGTTAAAGAAGTGTTCCTCTGGAGACAGAATATGAGAAAATAAAGATGACTTAAAAGGAGCTTTCATGTTGCATGGGTAAGCATGGTTAGTTTCTTCTTTACAGCCACCTGGTGGACGATATACATTCTAGCCTCATGTAATCTGAGGACCACGCTCCTTTAGCTCTTAACCTCTTGAGATTGCTGGTATCAGTGGACAGCTACAAGCAAGCTGGCCTTGGGATCCTTATGTGGGTGGAGGGCCTAGAGGAAGGAGGAAGGGAAGTAAATAGTTTAACACTTTAAACAGCATGACTGTTTTCTGTGGCTTGTGTGGTTTGAATATTCAGTTTTAAATGTACCCCAGGAGGTATTAGCAATGTATATACTTAGGAAAATGCCACAGGTAACTGAAAATACTAAACTGGAGATAGATATTAGGGCTAGATATTGAGCTTGGGTTAACATCTAGATGGAAAGGTTAAATGGAGCTGCAGGAAAAAGAGCAAAGAGGGGAAAGGAATAAGAAAAGAACGCACCAGAGAAGTAATCGTCAGAGAAGAGGGAGACAATTTAACAGAGTATAGTGTTCAGGGTTCACAATAGATTTTCAAGAAGAAACACAATCAGAACAACTGAACCCAATAATACAGTACAGGGCACAGTGTTTCAGAACTAAATGAAGCCTGTTAAGAAGGAATTGTAGATATTCTAGAGAACATTTTCTGTTGAGTGGAAAAAAGAGGTACCAGATTCAAGGGGTTAAGGAGATAATCTGAAATGAAATGTTTGGCTAAGAGAATTGGAAAGATTGAGGTCATGATAAAAGCAATAAATAGATTCAGTGGACTTGAGGTGATGGAAGGATGGGAGATTGTAGTCAGAGAAACACATGAGAATTTGAGTGCTTAAAAGGGAAGAATATTTTTAAGTGACATTTAAATTGTGGTCATGGTTTGTAGTTCCACTAAGTAGAAGTCAAAAATAAAAGTTATATATTATACTTAAAAATTGGGGGGACCCAGTAAAGCTTAATTATTTTAGCTTAAGAAAACATGGATTTGATTTAAAGGTTACTAGCAGTATCCATCTCTGATTAAGTGGCATATACCACTTTACCTTTAAAAGAGTTTGAGAAATTCACCTAATAAATAGGTGAATAAAGTAAGAGCAAACATAAAATAATTAAAAACTTACTGTTGGAAAAGATATCAAAGGCACCGTTCTCCAGCATATGAGGGTTTCAGACTGAATGTTTTTGTTACCAATCATCCTGGGTCAAAAAGTCTAGATTTGAACCAGAGTAGATAAAGTCTTCTCTTCTCTCTAGGCCAGGACACATTTAATTTGGATCCTACACAGGGGAGTGTGGTCAGAGGCACCCTTTTTGAAGGGAGATTGGTTGACCCGTATACCATGAAGACATTCGTGGAGGCCACAGAAAGGGCTGGCCAGTAGAGGGCAGGCACCTCTTTGAGAGGTATAACCTAAGGACCCCAAGAGCAGTGATGGAATTTAAAGTTTCCTTTTTCCTTCATTTAAACCCAAGTTTTCAGTAAAGTTCATTAGTTCTGCACTGAAGAGTGAAAAGAGTGGCTGGTGTCCACACACGGAGAAGGTAGTATAACAGAACAGCAGCAACTTCGAGAAATTTATGACATGGTGACAAGTGAAAGTAGATATTTAAAATAAAGAGAGTAGGTGTAGATGAGAAGTAACTACCACCTTTTCTTGGAAGTTCCCAAAAACTTATTAGGGAAAAAGAAAACAATTGGAAAATATAAACTTCTTAAGCTTTCAGGATGAAGGCTATGGGAAACATGGCTGGCTTGAGGATTGTGAAATTTCTGAGTTCCAGATACCTAAACAACCTCCAATTATATATATATATATATATATATACACACACACACACACACATATAGTTTTCTGAGAACATGCTTATATATTAATTGGAATTCATGATACGTTTTCAATAAAAATCACTTCAGATATTTTATGATTTTAAAGTAGTCTACAAAGCATCTCTAACTCACTACATTTGATTTCTGGTGCTTATGAGGATGTAATCACTCCACTAACCATCTTAATCATATTGTCTCCTTTAATTCTCATAACTCTATGAAGTGGCTATTGCTAAGCTATGATTCTATAGATAACGTAACCAACACATGTGGCAGTTTTCAATGTTTGATGCCACACAGTTCATGAGGTTTTCTGCTGCGATATGAACACAAAATATTAGACCCCAAAATTTATACTCTTGAATATTACACATCACACTGTACTACACTGATATTACTGAACCAAATAATTGTGTGTGCATGTGAATGTGTGTGTGTGTTTGTGTGTGTGTGTGAGAGAGAGAGAGAGCAAGCATACAATCCAAATTGTAACCTTAAATTCCAGAGTATACATTCCCAACATCTGTAAGAATGTCACCTCCCACCACTTACCTTGTAGTGACAGTGGTCTGGCTGCTATCTCCTAACTAAATGATAAACTAGTCATCTGAAAACAACCTCGAAAATGGGCATTCCTGTAATGGGGGTCACTGAACTGAGGCTCAGGAAGCTTCTTGGTCTAGAAGGCAGATTGCTAGTACATTGTCCAGAATGCAGCAGATGATCAAAACTTAACTGAATGAGAGAAGAAGTAAACAGGAAATATCTGGGGGCAAAGAGAAGTGTTGTTCTTGCAATAATTTCTTCATACATGAAGAATTAGATAAGTAGAACTTTATATTTGCCTGAGAGTAATATATGTGAAACCATGAAATGGATCCATGCCAGAAGTGAGAATAAAATGAAACAGAGTTTAGAGAGACTGCAGTTGTAATAGGCTGGGAAGAAAACAAAAGAAACATAGAAAAGTGAGCAAAAAGAAAGAACAAAAGGAGGTATTATCGTAGAAGTGATGGATTTTGTGATTTCTGAAGATGCAATTTCTTGTTTATTCTATTCACTGAATAGGTGTGAATGAGCTTTGTTTTACCTTGTACTTTATCAGAACAACATTGTCATTACTGATCATTTAACTACACATACAGCATTTATAACAGATCCCTCTGGGTATTGACATGCAATACCACCAGGGATATTGCACAGGCAAATTTTAAAGAAATCTGAATATTTTCCAGTGTATTAATTTTGGCTTGCTTATGTTTGAATGGCTTCCGGATTAAATATTAGGGAAAGAAGTCACTCTTTGTAGTCTCATAAAGCCTGGGGAAAACACAAACATAAAACCACGCATATTTTTCAAAATTCCTAAACCTTTTAATAGAGCTAATAGGCTCAAAAAAGTAATATCATTCTCAAGTTTATTCCAAATGAATTTTAGATTGGGTAGAGGAAGTGACTGACACCAGGAAATAGGAGTAAAGAGGAGCTTAAATAATTTGGTACATCCATGACATGTCTCTGCTAGCATTTATTCTATAATAAACAAATGCAGGGTCTATAAATTATTTGGTCTCAGGGTCTGATTTTATAGTTATAGAATACTAACTTTGAGAATGGTAGGGAAACAATCCTTCCCATTTTTTTTTCATTGTAAATTTTCTCTTGAATATTTTTTCAAAGGGATTTGTTCATATTTCAAAATACCAAAATGAAAGCTGAGTTTCCATGTCACTTGGGAAAAATGCAATTTGCTTTTTACAATAACTTAGCTCCTGAAAATCACCTCTAAATCAAATTAGTGGTAATGCAATATTTTAAACTGCAGTAAAGACTCTCACAATTAAAAAGACAAGTCAACAGTGGATTATTTTGCAAAGTAAAAAAACTCTTTCTTGAAATGCCAGTCATTTTCTAATGTATGTTTTTTCTTAATATATATGTTTTCTTAATATACATAGATGCACATGTATAAGATATTTTATCTCATGTAGAATCTGTATATCATCAGCTTTTATATTAGAATTCTGTATCAGTTCTTAGAGAACACAGAAGTCATAATCTCAGAAAAATTATTATAAAAGCCTGACAAGTCATGGAGATAATAAAAACCAAAGGAGCCTGTGTAAGGTTGAATCATTTTGAAATCACATATGTGAAAACACTCAGCTGAATTGCTTCAGGTAAAGAAATGAACAAAATATCAGTGACTACAAGAATAATCATTAGAGCTGCCCTTCCCTGCAACTTTGAAAGTTAGGCATTGGCACATGACTTCCTTTGGCCAATGAAATGCGTGTGGATCTGACATGTGTCACACTTAAGCAGAAACACTTAACAGCAGAGTGCAATCATCCATTCTTACTCTTCTCCTGTCTTGACAAATATGGAAGTGCATATTGATTTAGAGGTGCAATACCGAGCCACCTTACGGAGCACAGCTGCCCCAGAGAGTCATTCAGACATACAAAGACTCTGCGTTAGCAAAAATAAAAGTCTCTTGTTTTAGAACAGAGATCAGCAAGCTTTATTTGTAAACAGTAAAATTGTAAATATTTTCAGCTTCGTGAGCCAAACACTCTCTATCTCAACGATTCATTCTTTCCATTGTAACATTATTTATAAAAACAGGTGAATGGTTTGGTTTGGCTTTGTTTTAAGCCACCAAGATTTTCGGGTTGATTCCTGCTGCAACAAACTTATAATATTCTAACACAAGCATCTTCTACTCTTTGTTGTCAGACACTTTCGAACAGGGAGGAAAATGTTGTGGTCTGATATGGGAACCATGGAAACATATCCCTGAGAGGGAAGCAGCACAGTCATCATGACATCCCCACTCTTCTTTAAGAAAACTGTTTTCAACATCCACAACTCACAGATGTTGATCAGGGCCCAAACTGGTTTTTAAAATACCATCTTCATTGAAATATACTTCACATACAATAAAAGTCACTCTTTGAAAATGCATGACCCAATGGTTTCTAGTGTATTCCCACGATTGTGCAACCATCACTACTAATTGATTTAAGAGCATTTTCATTATCTCCAAAAGAAACTCCTTACCCAATAGCAATCATTTCCCATTCTCTCCTCTCCCCAGTGCCCAGCAGTCACTAATCTATATTTCGTGTCAGTAAATTTGCTATTCTCAGCCCTTCATATAAATGGAATCATAAAATATGTAGTTTTTTGTAACTGGCTTCATTCACTTAGCACAATGTTTTTAAGGCTTATCTATGCTGTAGCACGTACCAGCCAGTACTTTATTCCACTTTATTACTGAATAATCTCCCATTATGTGGCTACACCAATTTTGCTTATCCTTTAATCAGTTGATAGGTATTTATGATGTTTGCACTTTTTGGTTGTTATGAATAATGCTGTTATAAAATTTGTGGTCAAGTTTTTTGCATAAAAATGTATTTTCCTTTGTCTTGAGTACATATCTAGAAGTGAAAATCCTGAGACATATGGTAACTCCATGTTTAACATTTTGAGGAACTGCCAAACAATTTTCCAAAGTGGCTGATTCATTTTACATTCCCACCAGCAATGCAATTTCTCCAAATCCTCATCAACACTTGTTATTGTCTGTCTTTTTAGACATCCTATTGAGGATGAATACTCTTTGTGGTTTTCACTAGCATTTCCTAATGACTGATGATGTTGAGCATCTTTTCATGAGCTTTTTGGATATTTGCATTTTTTTTGGAGAAACATCTACTCAAATCATTGGCCTATTTTTATTAGATTATCTTTCTAATGTTGAGTTTAAAGAGTTATTTATATATTCTAGTTACAAAATCCTTCTCAGATAAATAATTTGCAAGTATTTTCTCCTATTCTGGGGGTTGTCTTTTTACTTTCTTGATGGTATCAGTGATGCACAAGATTTTAAAATGTTAAGTTCCAATTTATCTATTCTTTTCTTTTCTTACTTGTGCTGTTGTCGCATTTAAGAATTCTGTGCCAAATCCAAGGTCGTAAAAACTTACCCTGATACTGTCTTCTCTAACAGTTTTATAGTTTTAGATCTTCAATAGCAGTGTTTGTAGTGTTAAGCCCTGACAGTTGGCTTTTCTTTTTGTAATGCAAGCAACTGATTTAAGCTTTGATTGCTGAGGCAACCACTTCAAAGAGGCATCAACTTCAAAGATGGCTATCTGGAATAAAAACATTGCCAGCCATAGGACCAGATAAAGATAAATAAAGAATCAGGCCTACAGCCCTGACCCCAGACTTCTTTGTTTTAATGATCTTGCTTAATTTCAACAACTAACCATTTGGGCTACTTGTTTTTTTCTTTTCCTACACTTTAAGTTCCCACTCTTATGTTTTAAATTCACCAATAGAGTGAACTCATGAAACTCTAGCCCCCCACTTTTGACCCCAATGAAAGCAGAACCCCTGGCCTGCATTCTCTCTCCCTGTCTCTACCCTTCATCTCATTGGGTGGCCCCACATATACTATGTTATTTCCAGAACCTGCAAGTTTCTGGAAGCCAAAGTTTCCTGAAGGCTACTGGTGATGGCATCTTGCAATTGTAATAAGAACCACAGGGATAGCCCAGCCACAGTACTGGTTATCAGTAGGCTGAGAACAACACACAACAGTGTTATATCCATTTTAAGTTAATTTATGCAACTTAAGTTTATATATATAATACACACACACATACACACATCTATGGTAAGGGTATAATTTTATTTTATTCTTTTGCATGGGGCTATCTAGCTGTTGAAAAGACTATTTTTGCCCATTGAATTGTCCTTGAATCATTGTCAAAATTAGTTAACTATACATACATGGGTTTATTTCTGGACTCTGAATTCTAGTGATTGGATTTTTATTTCTATCCTTTTGCCAATACTACACTATCCTTGATTACAGTAGATTTGTAGTAAGTTTTTAAATCACGAAGTGTGAGTCTTCCAAATTTATTCTTTTTCAAGATTGTTTTGGCTATTTTTCAGTCATAAAGTCTGTATGAACTTTAGGACCAACTTGTTAATTTTTACAAATAAGACAGTGAGATTCTGATAGGGATTGTATTGAATCTATAGATCAATTTGGGGAATACTGTCATCTTAATATTAAGTCTTTTAATACATGAACACAGTATGTCTTTCCATTTATTTAGGTCTTCTTTAATTTCAAGCAATAATATTTTACAGTTTCATAGCTTTGTAATTCCTTTGTTGAATTTATTCCAAAGTATTTTATTCTTCTTGATGCTATTACACACAGAATTGTTTCCTTAACTTTATTTTTGCATTGGTAATTACAAATGTATAGGAATTCAATTAATTTCTGTATATCAATTTTGTATCCTGCAACCTTGCTGAATTTCCTTATAGGTTCCAATGGTTGTTTAGTGGATTCCTTAGGATTTCTATGTACAAGATGATGTCATCTGCCAATAGATACAATTTTACATTTCATAGAGAAGAAAAATTTTGGAGGTCCTTACTCTGTTGTTCCAGAATATTTCTCCCATCTGGTTTTGACAGAAATGGTACCATTACATATGATGTAAAATAAAAATTCAATAATGATGAGAAATGGGGGATTTCTAAACGTTGAGGGATGTTTTCTAAACGTTTTTCAGAAAAGGTAATTTTTTTCCATTTAAAAATTGAATTTAGGGACTTTCCAAGATGGTGGAGGAGTAGGAGACCTTGGTTTTGTCAGGGCCCAGGTATTCAGCAAGATAGCTACCAAATCATTCTAAACACCTGTGAACTCAACCAGAGATCTAAGAAAATAATTGCTGCAATTTTACAAATAGAAAAGCAACGACTTTCTGCAAGAATGACAAGATAGAAAAACACATCTCAAAAAAGAGAACAAGAGGCAGTACTGACTACGAGGGACCTAATCAGTATGGATATAAGTAATACGTCAGAAATAGAGTTCAGAATAATGATTATAAAGATACTAGCTGGACTTGAAAAAAGCACAAAAGATACTAGAAAATCCCTTTCTGGCGAAATAAAATAATTAAATCTAATCAAGTCAAAATAAAAAAGGTTATTAATAAGATGTAATAAAAAATGGAGGCTCAAACTGCTAGGATAAAATACACAGCAAAGAAAATTAGTCCTATAGAAGACCACATGATGGAGAATAAAGAAGCTGAGAAAAAGAGAGATAAACAACTACTGGATCACAAGGGGAGAATCTGAGAGATACCTGATACTATAAAACAAATCAATATTAAATCATTGGGATCCCAGGAGAAGAAGAAAGGAGGGGGGCAGAAGTTATATTGGAGCAAATTATAGTTGAGAACTTCCCTAATCTGAGGAAAGAAACAGGAATTCAAGTCCAGGAGGCACAGAGAACTCCCATCAAATCCATAAAAATAGGTCAATACCTCAACATAAGAGAGTGAAGCTTGCAAATCTCAAAGACAAAGAGAAAATCCTGAAAGCAGCTCAGGACAACAGGTCCAAAACTTACAAGGGTAGAAACAATAGACTGGCACAGACCTATCCACAGAGACTTAGCAGGCCAGAAAGGACTGGCATAATATACTCCGGGTGCTAAAATGAGAAAAATATGTGGGCAGGAATACTTTATTCAGCAAGGCTGTCATTTAAAATAGAAGGAGAGATAAAAAGCTTCCAGGGCAAACAGAAACTAAAAGAATTTGTAATCACTAAACCAGCCATGCAAGAAATATTAAGGGGATCCTTTAAGCAAAGAGACAGCCCAAAAGTAACACAGACCAGAAAGGAACAGGGACAATCCACAGAAACAGTGACTTTACAGGTAATGTAATGGCACTAAATTTATATCTTTCAATAGTTACTCTTAATGTAAATGGGCTAAATGCCCCCAATTAAAAGGCACAGGGTACCAGTTTGGATAAAAAAGCTAGACCCATCAATATGCTATCTTCAAGAGACTCATTTTAGACCTAAAGACACCTCTAGATTGAAAGTGAGGGCATGGAAAACCATTTATCATGCCAATGGACATCAAAATAAAGCAATCCTTATCTCAGACAAATTAGATTTTAAACCAAAGACTGCAGTAAGAGATGAGGAAAGACACTATACCATAATTAAAGGGTCTATCCAACAAGAAGATCTAACGATTGTAAATATTCATGCCCCCAACATGGGGACAGCAAATTATATAAGCCAATTAATAACAAAATTAAAGAAACTCATTGATAATAATGCAATAATAATAGGGGGCTTTGACACCCCACTCATTGCAATGGACAGATTATCTAAGCAGAAGATCAACAAGGATACAAGGGTTTTGAATGACACACTGGATCAGAGGGACTTCACAGATATATTCAGAGCATTTCATCCTAAAGCAACAGAATACACATTCTTCTTGAGTGCACATAGAACATATTCCAGAAGAGATCACATACTGGGTCACAAATCAGGTCTCAAATGGCACTAAAGATTGGGATCATTTCCTGCACATTTTCAGACCACAATGCTTTGAAATTTGAACTCAATCACAGGAGGAAATTTAGAAAGAACTCAAACACATGGAGGTTAAAGAGCATCCTATTAGAGAATGAAGGAGTCAACCAGGAAATGAAAGAAGAATTTTTTTTAAATTGATGGAAACAAATAAAAGTGAAAACACAACTGTTCAAAACCTTTGGGATGCAGCAAAGGTGGTCCTAAGAGGGAAGTATATAGCACTACAAGCCTTTCTCAAGAAACAAGAAAGTTCTCAAATACACAATCTAACATTACACCTAAAGGACCTGGGAAAGGATAGCAAATAAAGCCTAAACCCAGCAGAAGACAATTAATAAAGATTAGAACAGAAATCAATGAAAGAGGAACCAAAAGAACAGTAGAACAAATCAACGAAACCAGGAGCTGGTTCCTTGAAAGAATTAATAAGATCGATAAAGCCCTGACCAGACTTATCAAAAAGAAAAAAGAAAGGACCCAGATAAACAAAATCATGAAGGAAAGGAGAGACCACAACCAACACCAAGGAAACACAAACAATTATAAGAATATATTATGAGTATCTATATGCCAACAAATTAGGCAATCTGGAGAAAATGGATGCATTCCCAGAAACATAAATTACCGAAACTGAAACAGGAAGAAATGGAAAATTTGAACAGAACCATAACCAACAAGGGAATTGAAGCAGTAATCAAAAATCTCCCAACAAACAAGAACTCAGGGCCAGACGGCTTCCCAGGGGAATTCTACTAAACATTTAAAGAACTAATACACATTCTTCTGAAGCTGTTTCCAAAAATAGAAATGGAAGGAAAACTTACAACTCTTTCTATGAGGCCAGCATTACCTTGGTCCAAAACCAGAGAAAGTCTCCACCAAAAAGGAGAATTACAGACCAATATCCCTGATGAACATGCATGCAAAAATTCTCAACTACATACTAGCTAATCAGATGCAACAGTACATTAAAAGGATTATTCACCATGACCAAGTGGGTGCAAGGATAGTTCAACATCCTGGGCTGCAAGGGTAGTTCAACATCCACAAATCAATCAATGTGATATGCTACATTAATAAAAGAAAGGACAAGAACCACGTGATACTCTGAATAGATGCAGAAAAAGCATCTGACAAAGTACAACATCCCTTCTTGATTAAAACTCTTCACAGTGTAGGGATAGAGGTACATACCTAAATATCATAAAAGCGATATACAAAAAGACCACGTCAAATATCATTCTCAATGGGGAAAAACTAAGAGCTTTTCCCCTAAAGTCAGGAACACAGCAGGGATGTCCACGATCACTACTGTTGTTCAACACAGTACTAGAAGTCCTAGCCTCAGCAATCAGGCAACAAGAAGAAATAAAAGACACCTGAATTGGAAAGAAGAAGTCAAATTCTCACTCTTTGCACATGACATGATACCCTATGTGGAAAACCCAGAAGACTCCACCTCAAAATTGCTAGAACTCATACAAGAATTCAGCAAAGTGTCAGGATATAAAATCAACGCACAAAAATCAGTTGCATTTCTAAACATTAGCAATGAGGCAGAAGAAAGAGATATTAAGGAATCAATCCCATTTACAATTGCACCCAAAACCATAAGATACCTAGGAATAAACCTCACCAAAGAGGCAAAGGATCTGTACTCAGAAAACTATAGAACACTCAGGAAAGAAATTGAGAAAGACACAAAGAAATGGAAAAATGTTCCACACTTGGATTAGAAGACAAAATATTGTTAAAATGTCTATGCTACCCAAAGCAAACTACACATTCAATGCAATCCCTATCAAAATACCACCAGCTTTTTTCACAGAGCTAAAACAAACCATCCTAAAATTTGTATGGAACCAGAAAAGACCCCGAATAGCCAGAGGAATGTTGAAAAAGAAAACCAAAGCAGGTGGCATCACAATTCTGGACTTCAAGATCTATTACAAAACTGTAATCATCAAGACAGTATGGTACTGGCACAAAAACAGTCACATAGATCAATGGAACAGAACAGAGAATCCAGAGAATCCAGAAATAAACTCAGTTCTATGGTCAACTAATCTATGACAGAGCAGGAAAGAATATCCAATGGAAAAAAAGACAGTCAGTTCAACAAATGGCGTTGGGAAAATTGGACAGCCACATTCAGAAGAATGAAACTGGACCATTTTCTTACACCATACACAAAAATAGACTCAAAACGGATGAAAGACCTAAATGTGAGATAGGAATCCATCAAAATCCTAGAGGAGAACACAGGCAGCCACCTCTTCGACCTTGGCTGCAGCAACTTCTTCCTAGGCACATCGCCAAAGGTAAGGGCAACAAAGGCAAAAAATGAACTATTGGTACTTCATCAAGATAAAAGGCTTTTGCACAGCCAAGGAAACAGTTGACAAAACCAAAAGACAACTGACAGAATGGAAGAAGATATTTGCAAATGTCTTAACAAATAAAGGGCTAGTATCCAAAATGATAAAGAACTTTTGAACCTCAATACCCAAAAAACAAATAATCCAATTAAAAAATAGGCAGAAAACATGAACAGACATTTCTCCAAGGAAGACAAATGACAAACAGATATGAAAAAATGTTCAACATCACTGAGCATCAAAGAAATACAAATCAATACCACAATGTGATACTACCTCACACCAGCCAGAATGGCTAAAATTAACAAGTCAAGAAACTACAAATGTTTGGGAGGATGTGGAGAAAGGGGAATCCTCTTACACTGTTGGTGGGAATGTAAGCTGGTGCAGCCACTCTGGAAAATAGTATGAAGGTTCCTCCAAAAGTTGAAAATAGAGCTACCCTATGACCCAGCAATTGCACTGCTAGGTACTACCCCAAAGATACAAATGCGTTGATCCAAAGGGGCACCCGCACCCCAATGTTTATAGCAGCAATGTCCACAAATGCCAAACTATGGATAGAGCCCTGATGTCCATCAACAGATGAATGGATAAAAAAAGGTGTGGTATTTATATACAGTAGAATACTATTCACCCATCAGAAAATGAAATCTTGCCATTTGCAATGATGTGGATGGAACTAGAGGGTATTATGCTAAGTGAAATAAGTCAATTCGAGAAAAACAACTACCATATGATCTTAACTCATATGGTGGAATTTAAGAAACAAAACAGGAGCATAGGGGAAGGGAGGGAAAAATAAAAGATGAAATCAGAGAGGGAAACAAACCTTAAGAGATTCTGAATCTCAGGAAACAAACTGAGGGTTGCTGAAGGGGAGAGGGGTGGAAGGATGGGGTAACTGGGTAATGGACATTAAGGAGGGCATGTGATATAATGAGCACTGGGTATTACATAAGATCGATGAATCACTGAACTCTACCTCTGAAACTGTAGTAATACACTATATGTCAATTAATTGAATTAAAAAAAAAACAACAAAAATTGAATGTAACTTATGATTCTCTGGGTATCTCTCAAGATGTAAGCGATTCAGTTTTCAGATTTTTAAATACTGAAATAATGTTTTATACCAATAAAAATACTGGTATTTTGTTACTTATAACTAGCATAGTATATGTATATCTGAAAAGTTGTATTGCTAATAAATTAGAAAAGGGGCAGCTATGGGATACATGCCAGGGAGGAGGGAAAATATACTTATTGAATTCTCAAAAACCTTTTTGGTGAAGCTAAATTGAGGAATGATAGAAGACAGAAGATGCAAGGATCATGGGAAGTGGGTAAGGTGTCAGGAACTCAAGGAGTAAAGGAGGGACCTAGGAGTTGATTATTTCATCATGGGACATATTTGCCTAAATTTAAAGATAAATAATTGACTGGAAAGATGTCTAAAAAATACATAATTTTATTAAAATTTGATTCACTCCCAAAATTACACCTACTCTGAATTTTCTTATAATTTTTTGACTGCTAAAAAGTAAGCTACAATAGAAACAATGAAGTCAATTTAAGCTACTGCTCTTGTTAATAGGACAACCCCCCACAATCCTGCAGTTAGCAAGCTATTATAGGCATTCGTGTTTTATATTAGTAATTACAGTATAATTCATGTTAATTCTAAAGCATGTTATGCTGATAATAGTACCAGCAACTTGTGTCACTGTTACATGGGAGAAGACTTTTGCTAATTATTTAATAATTCACTAACTGCAAAAAATAAAAGTTAGCCTCAAAGCTTCAAGTCTAGGAATATTTTAGAAAATATCATCCACTTTCAAATTAACCTGTGAAAACCTTAGCAATGCCACTATGCTAATGAACAAATGCACACAGACAGTGGTTAATTTAAACTCTCAAACAGATTATCCATGATTTAAAAAGTCCTGTGACATATGTGAATTGAGATATTAAATTCTAGACACCCTTCATATAGTAGATACACAGGTCCCCTTACTGGAGCTAAAGCAGGAATCACCCATCTGCTGTATGCTGGGTGCTTCTGGTACACAGCTGTCTCTTCTCCAGAGAATTCCTACTGGCTGAACAGGAGCCACCTTGCCCTGTAGGAAAAGCACACTGCTGCTCATCCCCATCTTGCACTTGTAGCTGGGAGCCAGGACTGGTCATGACAGACAAGGCTGTAAAAATGGCTGCACCCTTTGCTTCCTGCAGTAATTTTCAGGTGCAACTGGTGCTTCAGAGCTCCATGCAATCAGGCTAAGGTTAAATTCACATTCTTGCTTAGAACCTTCCCTAATCTTACTTTGCTTACTTTAGTTGCTTTCTCCTAAAGGACATCCTTAATCACTTGCACTTGAATCTCATCTCAGGCTTTCTTGCTAGGGAATCAGACCTAAGACAATGCATATCCCTGATTGAAGGGGATGGAAGAGATCTTACATTTTTGAACACTTACAAAGTCCTATTCTGTACAAGTGGCACTGTTTTTTTTCTCATTTCATATTGAAGAAAACAATCAGAATCCAAATCCCATACTATATCCACCGGCTCACGTGATTTAATAGAAAAACTTCAAAATGCCAAATTTGCAAATTTTCATTATATAAAATATCTCTCTAAATCTTCTTTGATTATGACACCAAATTTACTCAGCAAAGCAAGCAGGGAACAAATAAATAGTGTTGCAGCACAAAAGGTAAGAGACATTCTGAAGTGAGACTGGTCTGTCACTATCTCTGACTGCAAGTAAGTTAATTAACTTTTCTGTGTCTTAGTTTCCACATTTGTAAAATAGGAATAATTATAGTATCTTCCTCGGATTTATTTTTAAAATTCAGGAGTCCATAAATGAGTCCATAAAACTGATAACCTTTTGGAAAACTATCACAAATATGCTACTTTTGGAGAGATAAAAGGCTGATTTTTTTCAAAAAACATAGAAAATCAAAAGAATTATAAATTTGATAACCGATGATTTCCTTGATTGTGAAAAACCTAAAAGCTATTTTGTAATTTACTGCATGTGTTTGCTATATAAAGTCAGAAAGCTCTGGGATTTCCTCTCTGCATATCTAAAACCATTTTTATGTACTAAATACTAGGGAGGCTTTACACTATTAACTCACACAGTTATTTAAAACAAGCAGGTTGCAGGGTTTGTTTGTTGTTGTTATTGTTGTTGTTTCTCCTTTTCACTTTCTGAATATCCAGGAAAAGATCTGAGACCAAAATAATTCTTTAAAAAATTATTTAAAGGCGATTTGGTTCATAGAAAATCAATGCACTAAGAGCCTTACTCACTTGTGAAATCTGATCCCATTTTAGATGAGTAAGAAATGGAAGGACTGAACTAAGGGATAAGGTCATCAACATTTAGTTTAAATCACTGTTGATCAAAATACTTCAAGAAATATAAAATAATCTAGTTTTCCTTCAGGAAAAAATCCCTACACCACACCCTCTCCTTTAATTGTTTCTAATAACATCTTCAGAGCAAAATGTTTCATCTTCTTCTACATTTCACTCAAACTATCTGTATTCAAAGGGATATAAAGTTTGAGCAAGGGGCGCCTGGGTGGCACAGTGGTTAAGCGTCTGCCTTCGGCTAGGGCATGATCCCGGCGTTATGGGATCGAGCCCCACGTCAGGCTCCTTCGCTGTGAGCCTGCTTCTTCCTCTCCCACTCCCCCTGCTTGTGTTCCCTCTCTCGCTGGCTGTCTCTATCTCTTTCAAATAAATAAATAAAATCTTAAAAAAAAAAAAAAGTTTGAGCAAAAATGTGTAACTCAAATCAGGAATTTCCTAGATTATTGGCTTCCTGGGAAATACTGCATATTAATTGTATCCAACAGCAATTTTTAAAAACTGAAGGATCTCATGCTTCTAGAAATTGGATGTTTCTTTCACTCATTCCTTAATCAGATATTTAGGTAATTACTTCACTCAGCCAGGCTGTCACAGATGCTGCAGGTATTGACTAAGAATCTTCTAAGTGTATGGTACTTCCCTAGATATTGGTACAATGACAGACAAGGCTCTTGTTTCTTGGAGCTTACATCCCTAGTGTGGAAAATTTATATTGAACTAATAAATGATCAAACAAGATAATTATAGTTTGTGATCATTTCTATAAAGAGAATGAACTGTGTGCTGTTTTAGAAGAAACTGGAAGGTGTAGGCAGTTTTGAAAAGCAACTTTAAAGAGCTACAGTTGGACGACTGAAAATAAGCCAGTCAGGAAGAGTTGGGAGAAGAGTTTCTGAGCAGAAGAGTAGGTGCAAGGGCTCTGAGTATGGAAAGACTTGGAATATTCAAGGAGGTGACAGAAGATCATCACCACTCTTGAAGCACAACAGGTAAGTGGCAAAACATAAAGCTGGCAAGGGAGACAGGATTTAGGTCATGCTGGTTCGTCTAGTCTAGCAAGGGATTTTAATTTTATTGAAAGAACAATTGGCAACCATTGAGGTTTTAAGTAGGGAGTGACATGATTTAATTAAAAATTAAATATAAAAATTGAATCTTTTGTACCTAAATGGGTTGGAAAATAATAAAAATAAACTAAGGAAGATAAGTAGGAGGCTAGGAAAGAAATCTAGGCAAGAGATGATTGCAGCTTGGAAGTATATGGAAGAGGTGGAAAGAGGTAGACAGAAGCAAGATGTTTTGGCAGCTAGATTGAAAGGCTTGTTGACATTTCAGATGTAGGCAGGGAGATGAGATAAGCAGAGGAATTAACTAGATTTTTAACTTAAGAATTGATGGCAGTGAGGCCACTTCTGAAATGGTGAAGATTAGGGGATGTGGAGGAATGCAGAAGAAGAAACAGAGAACCCCGTTTTGGTCATACTAAATTTGAGATGGTTCCAGCTTGACATTCAAGTAGTGATATCAAGTAGGCATTTGGAAATAAAAATATGACTATCAGGAGATATACCAGATGAAGATACAGAATTGGAAGACATCATATATAGATGGATTTTCAAGCCATGGCAAAGAACAAGATCACCTAAGAAAAGGAATGTAAATATATGTATAAAAGAAAGCAAGTGAAGACTGTTTCAGGTCAACTTTGAATGTTCTTAGATGAACTCCAGTAAGAGAGGGATAAGGATGTGGATGTGTCCATTATAATTGGAAAATAGGAATGTTTGTCTCTCTCTGACAGGAGCAGATTGAGAAAAATATAGAGATGAAAACCAAGAAGGGATGGAGTAAGAACAAATGAGAATTGAAGCAGTAGAGACATATCAGTGTCAATAACATATCTGAACAATTTTGCCGGGAAAGGATGAAGAAAAAAAGGCTTGTGACTGAAGGGAAATATAGAGCGAATTAAGGATTTTTCTTAAGATGAAAAATACTGGTATATATTATAGGCTGATAAAAATGAAAGAGTAGAGAGAGAGAGACTATTGATTCAGGGAAAAAATACCGGAAATTAAGAAAGAGCACAGTCTTTAAAAAGAAGTCAGTGGAAGCATGAGAAACAAAAAGATTTGGCTTTCCCCTGAACGGAGTCATTTCTTCCATTTGAACAGCAAAGAACACAGAAAATAAGTACAGGTAGAGGCTTTGACTTTAGGTTTGACCAATGGGGATAAGAAAGGTTACAGCTAGTGGCTGGAAGTCAGGAAATTTAGGAGGAAAGCCTTGATAAGGAAGGATGCTTTTTTGGAAAAGTTAGGGTTGGTTAGAGAATGAAACAGGTAGTGGCAATAAAATGATGGCAAAAGAAGTTAGTGGCCCAGCTAATGTAAAATACTTATAACTGGCCTTCTAACTTCGTTTTTGGTATTTGTGAAAAAGGACAACTCTAAAGATAATATGAAAGAACAAGAAATATTTCAAGGACACTTAAAGTAGAAAATGAAGGCTCTGGACTTCTTTTAAAAGGTTTAAAATTTTAATTTATTATGATGAACTCTTAATCTGTTTGTTTTAATGAAGAAAGTACCTTTCCTCAAAATCTCCATAGAATACACTCCTTAAAATTTTTGAAATTCTGGTGAGCCTACCAGCTGAACTCCTTATTGCAAGTGTTTCCTTTTGGTTGAAGACTTAAAAAAATTTCAAAAATTAATATTTTACCAATATGTCAGTTCCACTGTATTTAGTACAAATAAGATAATTTATTTTTTTATATTTTTGTAAAACATAATACACATTCAGAAAAAGGCTAAAATATAAATATATAACTAGATCAGTTATTGTAATATGAATACTATACAGCCAACACTACAGCAAGAGAGAAAAAATATTGGCAAGTCCCCAAATGTTCCTTCTGGATGACAACACCCTTCTTCCCTCCCAAAGTTAACTTGACTTTATAGTTTTATTCTTTCATGGTATATCCCTAAGCTATATGGTTTTCCTCTGCTTTGAACTTTATATGAATGGAATCATAAAAGTATGTGTTCTTTTATATCGGAGTTATTTTGCTCAAATCTATGTTCTTGTTACCCATCCTTGTTGGTTTTGTGTATCTATAGCTAACTCATTTTCATAGCTATATCATACTATATTTATACATCTTTTTATTTAACCACTCCACCATAATACAAGACATTTCCAGCTTGGGGCTATGATAGAAAAGAAAATGCTATGAACATTCTTGACCACACATTCTGGTGAAACTAAGCACTCATTTTAGTAGAGTGTAAATTAAGTAAAACTGCTAACCAAAGGGTTTAAATATCTTTGTAGATAACATCAAACTGATTTCAATGTAACTGACTTACATTTCCACCAGCTTTTTAAGCAGAACTCCTATTGTTCAACACTTGATATTCTTGCCAACACCTGACAATATCTAACATTTTTATTTTAACCAAATCTGTTGCGTGTGTTTATAGTATCTCATTGTTTTAACTTGTATTTCCCTGATTACTACTGAAGTGTGGGATGAGTAGGGTGAGAGAGGGGAGATTGCTATTGGTATCTAGTTGCCAGAGGACAGAGATGCTGCTAAAAACCCCATAATGTACAGGACAGCCCCTGCAATTATCTAGTCCCAAATGTCAATAGCGCTGAGGTTGAGAAACTCTGACTTAGAGGACACTGTAAAATGTCTGAACTATTAGAATCTGACCCTAAAGTTTCTATGCTACTGGAAGCTATACACATGGATGACACTCAATTTGTGCTATTTTGGCTTAGAAAGAAAATTCATTGATCAAAGAATATGAAATGTCAGAGCTGGCAGGAATTTTGGAAATCGTCTAATTCAGCCTTCTTATTTGATGGTTGAGGAAACATGAAGCTTAAAAATGATTAAGTTATTTGCCCACTTAGATATCAGCTTCCTTCCTTATGATAATGCCTTCCATTTCTAGAGCAACGTTAGCATCTCGTGTCACTACAGTTCAATTGACTAGAGAGCTTTCTGTTTCAGAAAAAGAAAAATGCTGCTTTTCTACATAATAAAATTCTCATTGGAAATCAAGACAAAATAAATACTTAGTTGGTCTTCAGTAAATGTTGCTGATGACTATGAAAATGAACCATCACCACTGAGTAAAACAAATCACCTTGCATTCTTATTCACCAGATTTGAAGTGAAGTGTAAAAAAAACAGACTAAGACAAACTTTGACCTCAATTACGCACAAATAGATAATCAAGCTTCATTTTGTGACTGCAAAAAAAAAAAAAAAACATTCACTCCCAGTTTAGACTAAATCACCTGGGTTCATTTTCAGTATTCTCAAAAGGATCTCAAATTTTATTTCTAAGGACTGACTAGATACCCAGAATACATATACACTAGTTTAATATTTATTAGAAATATAAAGTAAAATGATATCAAAAAAGTCCATACTTGAACTATTTCTACATAATTGCTGGTAACCTCAAATGGAAACCTTTTTGGGAAGAATTCCCACATCATTCAATGCATTTTAGGTTTTTTAGAAGTTTTCTGTTTCCAAGAGTTCCATCTGCATTAATGGCTTTTATGTGGTAATTTAAACTGCCATTAAAACTCAGAATGGAATGATAGGGTTCCATTTGACCCTGGATAAAACACATTCTTCCATTCTGACCTTGTTTTGGGCAACTTTTCAGTAAAGCCTGACTGAATCATAAGCTTCTGACCCAGCTCAAAGACGCCCTTGAATCCTGATATTTTTAGGAAACGTTTTATACAGCAATTTGTCCTTTAAATGTTATTTTCTAAAAGGGAGAAATCAACGTGACCTCCAAAATATTTTGTTAACAGTTAAATCAAAATTATATATATTTGAAATGAGCTGACCTATATTCACTTCATTTTTCTACACGACACTAGCCCTAGATGCAGAAGTCTGTCTGAAAGTGCTTATCTAGTTTAAATTTATACTAACCACAACCCACCCTAAGGGTTTGTTTATTTTAATCAGTGTGATCAGTAGCCCTTTCTTGCTGTCTGTCCAGAGAGCAGCTTGCAGTTATTACTTCTACCACTGAGATCTGACACTGTATATCGTCTAAATGGGACAGATGGAGCTTGTCTAAGGTTGTGTTTCATCAGCCATATCCTTGGCAAGCGTCCCATCGACATCAGAGTAACGCAGACTGATGCCCAATCTGTTATTTATAAAAAAAAATGATTTAATATTAAATTACAAAATGCTATTGACACAATTATAGGAGAGAAATTAATAGTGTCAGATTCAGTAATATGAAAGTTTGTCTGACATCATAAAGCCATCATCAACCACTTTATTCATGCATCAGCATCTCACAAGCAAAAAAAATATGAGAGTGAGGTTCTTACTCCTATTAAGTAACAAAGCACTGGAGAAGCTGTGGTAGCATTTTTGCCCTGACTCTACGAAGAGCAAGTCAGGCTTGAAAACAATGCCTTCACTGCAGATGAGAGAACTTTCAGGAAGTGGATGCACTGGTTCTTGAGTACTAAATCTCACAGACTGACTGAGAGCTAGAGATGAATAGTGACAATGGTCACAAGAGATGTGTTATTAGCTCTAGTTTTCAGCTTCTAATTTTTCATGGAAGGATGTGTTTTCAACTTCAATGTGGAAATTAAAAGGTCAGAGGAATTTCCAGACAAAGGTTAAGTTACCACAAATATTGTGCAAAGCAATGGATCCTGGTATGGGAAGGATATAAAAGGAAACTTTAGCCCCCTGAAGGTCTTCTAACATTACCCCCACCCCCAGTGTATTATGTTTGCCATCAGATATACTTCTTCATCTCCAAAAATCCCATGTTATTAATCTGCTGCCTCATTCAATTTGGCACTTAACTCAGGTTCTGTTTAGTGCAGTCCTGATGTTTTCCAGGAATGTATCTTTTGTCTCTTTAAAGAGTAATAAATCCCTTTGAGGTAAATACTCTATTTAATACTGTGTGATCTCTACAGCACCAAGTAGAGAAATGATCACAGTGGTAGCTATTTAAAAAATACCTATATAACCAATAAAAACTGAATGATTGAATTGCTTAAGAGCAGTGCTTAAGTAAATGTTTAAAACACATCAACATATTAATAGATTTTAGTGCTAATAAGTAAAATAAAAAACCGGGATATAGAAAGGCTCATATTTCTGGGGCACCTGGGTGGCGCAATCATTAAGTGTCTGCCTTCAGCTCAGGGCGTGATCCTGGAGCTCTAGGATCGAGCCCCACATCAGGCTCCTCCACTAGAAGCCTGCTTCCTCTCCCACTCCCCCTGCTTGTGCTCTCTCTCGCTGGCTGTCTCTGTCAAATAAATAAATAAAAAATCTTTAAGAAAAAGAAAAGAAAAGCTCATATTTCTTCCCCCACAGTCTCTTTTATTTTTCCCTTCTTTTATACTATATACTGAGAAACAAATACCAAAAGAGTTCCAAAAAAGAAGGGTAAGTGAGACCAAAATGAAAATGGAAAACACTAATACAGTGTGACATACATGCATAGGTGATAGTTTATATCAGGCATAAGAGTGGCGCGAAGGATGCAGGGATCAGTTTTCTCGGACGAATCCAAGAGGAAGTACTTGATCTGGATCTTGAGGCATGAGTAGAAATTCAGTCACTATGTGGAAGAATCTAAGTGTGATAACTATTTTCTGGCTCTGCGTACTGCCACAGATATTAATAGAGAAGCATTAATGATTACTGCAAAATAATGAGACGTTTTAGGAATCAAACATCAACTGAACCCATAAGGAAGTAGAGAATGTAAATAATTTTAGAGGTACAAAGTAGACATGACTTTATGTAATACACTTATTTACAAATGAGGTTAATTGTGGCTAGCATTCTTAAAGTGAAAGAAGGCTACTCAAAAGAGCACGTACAGCACTGTTTAATATCCTGACTCCAATCCGCGTCTATCATCAGACAAGCATAGGTCCCCAAATACTAACCTTAATACATTCATTTTATCGTTACATGTTTTGAACTATCTGGCATTAGTCATTTTACACAGATGGAATCAATGAAAATATTTTACTAAAACATATTTGTACTATTTATTGAATTCACCAAGATAATAATCTACTGAAAAATTTAAAGTCAAGCAGATAAAACAGCTTATCAATATACCAATATCTGCTAAAAGACTCTATCTCTAGTATTGGGTCATATCATGCAAGAACAACTTTCAGAAACATTTATTCACTAAGGAAGCACCTAAGAAGCTTAAATTGGAATCCATTTCTAGACAAACATAGTTGAGCTTATGTGAACTGCAATGAATCAGTAATAGCAAAATATATATATAATCCACCAAAGATTTATTGGCATAATCTCCTATGGTACATCTGGTGCCTTTAGATAGCTAATAGAACCGATTTACCAGGAATGACATGTCAAAGCCTTAAGAGAAAATGACTCCTGCCAGATGCCACCTATAATCACTTTCTGCTGGTTCTAATATCTGTCTCTCTCTGGATGGCCTCAATCCATTCTAGCAGACACAACACAGAGAACAATGTCAGTAGACATTAGAAATGAACGGGAAGTGTAAATGAAAATACTGCTGTGGAGTAGGTCACATTGCAAACTCAATACACAGTGGTTTAAAAGCAGTAACAATTTGGTTCCATTTCATTTAAATGTCATCCAAACTGTTTTAAGTATTTCATAATAAGAATATCTTTTTAATAAGAGATTTTTAAATCCCACATTCAGGCTTAGAGTTTGTGGCCTTCAGAGCTAAGGAGACACTTTGTCCTTGCCTTTCATCCCTCTTATTCTTTTATTATTACAACAAGAATTATTGTGTTCTGTGTCTATTATGTGCCTACCACTCTACTAGCGCATTTGAGGGATACACAGATAAAGATACTGACCTCATGGAGCTTGACTTAAATTAACACAAATGCACCCCCAGAAATGGGAAGAACAGTACTAGTCACCAGTCACAGGAAATTATTTCTGGAAAAAGTTCAAGTTGTATACAATGGCAGTGAGAATGCCCTGGCCAAGACTTCATTTCCTGATATCTATTTGATTTTCTTCAAATGCTCTAATTTCCGATTTCTATTCCTATTTTCTTAATATACTTTAAAAACTCTTTGAAATAATTCCAGCAGCAATGAGTACTGTTTCTCCAAATCAAAAGGACACTAAATCCCAGACCCTGGAGACATATCTGTATTTGAGTCTGTTGTCTTAATCATGATGTTTTTGCTTTCCTCTAGACACTGTTTCTCATGTTTATTTTTTGACAACTACCCTGATAAAATTCATTAGAGTATAAAGCTCCAAATGTAATATTTTGAAGGAATTTATTAAGCAAAATATAATTAAACCTCAAAGGAGAAAAATTCTTTTACATTTATGACAAAGGCTCTTTTATCTTTTTTATACTTTATTCATTCATTAGCCTCCGCTCATATCAATGTGTGCTGAAAGATCAGCTCGTGGGACAAGACACACTGTTTCATTCCTGTGCTGTTCAGCACCTAGATCACACATGGGGCTCCACAGGCACCGACTGGTCTACCTTAATACGCCTTTAAAAAAATAAAGACATCATATGTACTCCACTGGGTTAAACTATATTCTCTTCAGATTCAGTTGCAACAATACTGGGACCTGTGGAATCTGTGAGATGTTCTCTTCCTGACAGCAAAATCTCAAGTCAGACATTGTTTGGCTTTACAATAAAGATTTATTAAATAGTAGCAAAAGATTCTATTATAAGGAGGGCAATCCAAGAGCCAGGTAGTTCTCAAAATGACTAATTTATAGAATGATAATGACTCAATTTTTCTTTCTCATGTGAGTTCAGAAGCAGAGTGCTTTTATAAGTACTAACAAGGGCCTCATATTTCAGTCTTTCAGAGTTATACATCTCAGTTCTTTGCCTTAATAATCCTTCTCATGACCATTCTGCTGACTGGGATGAGAGTCAAGAAAAAAAAAATGCACCACCTCACTCCTACCATAAATACTGTTTTTTATTTGGTTATTATTTTTATTTTAATGCTCCCTCTTTCTTGGTCACCCAATGTACACAAATCATTAGCCGAGCTTCCTATCTTACAGGCCTTTGTCTCAGGAATGAGCACAGAATCCCAAAGCTGGGCACAAATGCCAAGCCCAGCATGTCTGTCAGTGTGAATGGTGGGGATAAGCTGAGATCAGACACAGAGCTGACTGTCCTGAGAGAGGAACATATAACAAGTATTATAAGATTATGTTCATCTGCATCTGAGATACTGCTCTTCACAAGCATGCCCAAAATTTTACAATGTTTCTTAAATCTAAGATTGCATATATCAAAATGATTTAAGTAGCATAATGCTTAGGCAGGGCCTCTCTGGAAAAGAACATATTCTGGCATTCTATAAAAAAAGTCATTTTAAGGTTACAAAAGAATATTTGGGATAAGGAAATCACTATGCAGTGAGAGCCTTTATTATTATGTTTGCATCATTTAACTTTATCATTAGGAGTGCCTGTTAGTGATTTATATTATTTGAGTTTTACATAATAGATTTAAATAAAACACAAATACCATTGCACGTGACAGTTTTAGTTTTGAATTCATTGGGCGATGGTACAATAGAGCAAACATACTTTGGAGTCAGACAGGCCTGACTAGTTTCAGTTCCCTCACTTAGCAGTTACAAAACCTTAAGGAAATCACCATCTGGTCCGTACCTGAAGTGATGCTGAAGATTAAAAGAGAAAACGTACATTAAACCGTTAGCACTGTGCTTAAATAGATTCACAAAATAGTAGAAGGCGTGTGCTTGCATGTATATTTGCAGGTATGTCCCTGCACATAGGTCAGGGGGCAGCATCTTCATGAAAAAAATACAGTATTTTTAAACCTGAAAGAAGCAAGTAATGCAAGCAGTCTCCAACTTACTAATTGGAAATGTTCTATAAATTGGTTGTTATATTAGAAACAACAAATTACAACAAACTTAGCAGCTTTAAACAATATAAATGCATTGCCTTACAGTTCTGGAGGTCAGAAGTCTGAAATGGGTAGCAGTGAGCTAAAATCAGGGTGTGGGCAGGGCTGTGTTCCTTTCCAAAGGCTCTAGGGGAGAATCGGTTTCTTTTTCCAGCTTCTAGATGTCACCCACATGCCTTAGCTCCTGGGTCCCTTCCTCTAACTTCAAAGCAGGAACACCCGCATCTTTTTTGACACTCCTGCATTATGACATCTCCCTCTGACCACAGCCTCTGACTTGACTGGGAAAGGTTTTTTCTTTCAGAGATTCACGATTAGATTAGCCCCACCTGGATCACCCAGGATCACTTCCCCATCTCCATCTCCTTCACCTAAACCACATGTGCTGAGTCCCTTTTCCATGTAAGGTAATGTATTTACAGATTCTGAGGATTAAGCTGTGGACATCTTTGGGAGGTCATTCTGCCCACATAGTTGTGAGTGATATCTGATTAAAATCCATGTAAAATTGTGTTACACATGGTAGCTATGTCCACAGATTAATTAACAAAATGTTTAAATCCTGATGTATCTCAACTATAAAAATGCACTAAATGAACAAATAGGGAAAGTATAGTGCCAAAAGAAGTTTGATGAATTTACCTATAAGAATTGCTGCAAAATTCACCAACTTTAAATCCTTGAGCCGAACGATTAGGATTGGGGTGAAGGGAATAGAGCAAGTATGGGATTTAGGTACTAAGGCATAAAGAGCTGTGATGATTAATTTTATGTATCAACTTGACTGGGTTAAAGGATACCCAGATAGCTGGTAAAGTATTATTTCTGTGTGTGCCTGTGAGAGTGTTTCTAGAAGAGATTTTTTTTTTAAAGATTTTATTTATTTATTTGAGAGAGAGTGAGAAAGAGAGAGAACAAGAGTGGGGTGGGTCAGAGGGAGAAGCAGACTCTCCACTGAGCAGGGAGCCCCACGCAGGGCTCGAGCCTAGGATTCTGGGTTCATGGCCCCGGCTGAAGGCAAGATAGTCAACGGACTGAGCCACTCAGGCAGCTCAGAGATTGGGATTTGAATTAGCAGACAAAGTAATCCCTTGAGGGCCTGAATAGATAAAAAGGCAGAAGAAAGGTGAATTCTCTCTCTCTCTTCTTGAATCAAGACATCCATTTTCACCTGCCCTCGGACATCAGAGTTCCTGGTTCTCCGACCTTCAGACTCTAGAACTTACACCAGCAGCCCCCACTGGTTCTCAAGCCTTGAACTCAGACTGAATTGTATCACTGGCTTTACTAGTTCTCCAGATTGCAGATGGCAGACTGTGGGACTTCTCGGCCTCCATTATCTTGTGCACCAATGCCTATAATAAATTTCCTCTTGTATCTCTATATATCCTATTGATTCTGTTTCTCTGGAGAGCCCTGACTCATACAGGAGCTTCATCCTTGCCTATGGTGACCTTGTCATTATCCCATGGTAAGTCTCCCTCTGCCTCAATAGATGGCAGGACAACATGCTTCCCTTTCCTCTGCCACCTTCTGCTTTCTGCCAAAAGCTTATCTATTACCTCTCTAGCTTAAGCCCAGAATATTAACTCACAGCTCATCCCTGCAGCTTCTGTACTTGAAATCCATTCTGAGTTGTCATTATGAGGAGAAAAGAGAAAACTCAAGATTCAAAAGCCTTCTCAGCATGCCTCTTCCTTTGCTCTCTTCTCATCTTGTTTTTATCTCCTTCCATTACTCCTGCCTTCAGAAAACACATCCCTTTCCCAAGGGAAATTTAAGAATCAGGACCTTGGATGGATGAGTTTTCCTAGGCAGTGGGTTTGAGAAGAATAAAGGGGATTCAATGGGATGGAGACTAGTGGTGTCAATGAACTATGTAGCATTGCTGATGATTTTTTGGTGACCAGTCTTGCATAAAAAATGATCATAAATCTGGTATAAACGTTGAAATAACAGACAGTATGTGTATCATTTTTACAGGCAATACAGGCTAGAAAAAATAACCTATATTTCATGAACAGAGTACTTCAAGTAGGAACATCTTAACAGAGTCTACTTTTTCCCATACTAGGTAATACAGGACCTCTAGTTTCTTGTCAACAGTAGTTTCTGAGATTCTGCGAGCTATGTCACATAGTTGCTGATCATAAGCCCTCTCTACCACAAAAGCATCAGTCATGATATCTCCACCTTGTTCCCATGCCCTCCACTGCCCTGAAGCAGGGCCCAAGTACCTTCCTGCTACCTTGAGCATCCACCCCTGACCTGACTCTGATGTCTTCTCATAAAGTGCTTCCAATCTCCCGCTGCTGCTGCTCCTGCTATTGCTACAGCAGACGCTCACATTCCTGAAGTAGCCCTGCTTTCTCTGGTGCAGAGAAGCATCACTGAATCCTCATAAAATGAAAGAAAAAAAAAAAGTTTCTACCCTACCCTGACTCACATATCATTACCCAGCACAGGGGTTCTAATGCCATAAGCAGCTCAAGTTTCCCTGGTGATAAGGCCTTTCAGCTCCCACTTAAAGCAGTTCTCTCCATAGGGTTAGATTCTGGGGATGAACTTCTCTGTTGAGTTCCCAAACACCCCCTCCTTGGATACTTGTAAGCCTTTTTTTCAAATATCCTCATGTAAATTTGATTCTGGGTGAAACATGTCTGAATATGTTGGGAACAGCTTAGATGAAAGCCAAAACCCCCACCAGACAAAGAAAATATCAGATAAAAAATGATAAAGAATACATTGGAAGTGCCTCCTGGCTTTATAGGAAGTAGATGTGTTACAACACTAAATAATACAAGGGGGCGTCATATGGGGATGGTAGTGATGTCTTTGGTGGTGATAAGAGTTGGCAATGTTTATCACCAGTTGGATTCCCATCTTGTTGTGACTTGTTGTCACTATAATATTTGGTTAATTTGAAACATGAAGGTTCTTCGAGCATTGTGGTTACATTCCAATTCTTTTTATAGGCTATCATGAAATCCTCCCGCTAACTGACCGCACTCACTTACACTCACTCAAATAAATGCGTACCAGTAACAATAGGAAGCACATACTCTTGAGGCCCTTAGGAATCAAAAATGAAAAAGACATATGATCCCTGCCCTCAAGAAGATCATCATTTTGCAAGGAACCATATTCATAAAACACACTAAAGTTGAACTACTTTAAAGATGTCAGTGTTTTTAATTACGATAACAAATAGAATTTGAAATTGAAAAGCATTTTACAACTATGTTGTTAGATTAATAAAATGAGCTTTTGCAAGCAATTAATGTGGATGAACCTTCTTTTCAAAGAGAAGTGAAAGTAATAGAAGCAGATAAATTTTAACCAGAAACTTAACTTGAGAATCTTGAAGACAAGTACAGATCCTTGTACAAGGTCTGGTGTGCTTACAAGTGCAGACCTGGTTTCAAGTGCAGGCCTGCATACAAGTCCCTGGATTTGCTTACAAAAGGATCCAGCTGTGTAGTGGAGAATTCACTTCTTGCCACAGAGAGATCTGACATTTGCCTCGGGCTACTACTGAGAGGTGATCTCTAGGCTGTTGGAATGTCCAGCCTGGTAAGAATGTTTCTGTCTGCCTGGTTGCTTTCACCGCTTAGGCAGTCTTACAATGTGACTTAGATAGGGACTTTGGAATATGCCATTTCAGTTGTGATCTCTAGAGGAACTGAAGACTACACCTCCAGGAGGGCCTGGGAACTAAAGGTCAACCACAGGAGCAGCATGCAATCAAACCCCAATAGAAATTCAGGACACCAGAGGCTTAGGTAAGCTTCCCTGAGGCTGGCTACTGAATACTATAGCCAGGAGAAGTCATACATCCAGGAATCCACAGGAAGAGGGCAACCGGAAGCTCTGTATTTCCTTTCTAAACTTCACCCTATGTATTTCTTCCTTTAGTCGGTTCTGATTTGTATCATTTCCTATAATAAAACTTCAATTGTAAGCTTAGTCCTTTCCTGATTTCTGTGTGTCATTGCGGCAAATTATCAAAACTGATATGGTAGCAGGAACTCACAAATTTATAGCCAGCTGGTCAGAAGTTAGGGTGGCCTGCGGACCCATGAACTTATGGCCACTGTCCATAGTGGGGCCAGTCTTGCGGAAGACTGTGCCCTTAACTTGTGAGGTGTGGCCCAGCTCTAGCAGTTGGTTTCAGAAGTCATTGTACCTGCAATTTTTTTTTTCTTTATGATCCATAAACAAGATAAAGGGCAAATAGGAACTGGGTAGAACAATATGTCTTTTCAATTTTCATAAGAATTACTGAGAGTTAAGAGGCAAAAATTAGTCCCCCAATTATGATTGTGACTTCTCATTCATTGTAAGGTACTCCAGGCAATTAAGATTAAGATGTGAGGGGGAAAACTCTAGCTCCTTATTAAATTCTTTAATAGACCTCCAATAAGCCAATCTGAAGTGTGAGGATTAGAGTAATTAGCAAGGTGAAGCACTCTTATTTGGTATTATTTTACCAATGCCAATTACAGTACTACACATGGCAGGTTACTGCATTGGAAGAAAATTTTCTAAATTACTTTATTTCCTCATTAGCATTTAAACAATCAAGGCTGAGAGATCTACGTACATGGAGTTCTCTCTAAAAAATCTCCCAAGATTACTCAGCCATAAAAAAAGAAAGAAATCTTGCCATTTGCGATAACACTGATGGACCTAGAGGGTATTGTTCTAACTGAAATGAATCAGTCAGAGAAACTCAAATACTGTATGATTCACTTATATGTGGAATCTAAAAACAAAACAAATGAACAAACAAAATGAAACAGAAACAGACTCATAAATATAGAGAACAAACTGATGGTTGCCAGAAGAGAGGGGAACAAGGGGGTGGGCAAAATAGGTGAAAGAAATTAAGAGGTTAAAAAAGAAAGAAATCTCCCAAGGTAAAGAAACCCCTGTGACATGTCTATTTCAAGCTTTGGATTTACAGGAAGAGAAACAAAAGAAACAGGACTTAAACGTTATTCGTATGTATCCCAACGTTCCCATTTCAAGACTGGCTAAGTGATAATAAGTTGTACTGGAGAATTGTAGACAATGTCAAGAGCAAAGATAATGCATTCTTTTGTCATCCTCACCTCATCTCTATCTACTTTCTCCCCCACATATCCTCAAAGAAATTATATTTCAGATTGCCTCCTCACCTAGATGGAATACAGACCTATCAATTTAGTTATTGTAGTCTGGTCAATGAATCCAGATTGACAGTCTGAATTTTTACCTCTCTGTGTCACCATTCAGGTCATATAAATAGAGAGGACCCAGAAATAGCGGAGAAATCAGATGGAGGACTTACTAGAAGAGGAGATGGCTGTGGCTTGAGAGCTACAGAGGAGATCACCCACATCAGGACTGAATGAAATTCACAGCCAGACACATTCAAGGAGTCTCCAAATCCTGCTGGAGACAAAATGAAACCCGCTGAGCCAGACAATGCCTCGGAATTATCATCAAGTCAAAAGATCTGACCAGGAGTAGCTTCAGTTTCATGACCAGAAGACTGCCCAGCCATAAAGTGGACAAGAAACATCTCCTGGAGATCAAAGGAATGAGGGGTCACTCTACATAGTAACTCATCTCTTCCACGCTAAGATCACCCAAACCCCAAGCAAGACCTCCTAATGACAGCTGGTGTTGTAGAATGTCTACTTTTGAAGAACCTGATATTATTTGAAGATATTATTTAAAAGATTGGACTGGACTAAGATTTAAATAGGATAGGAAATTTAAATTTTGCTTTCAGTGTTAATGAGTGAAAGAGGCTTAGAAAAGGAAGAACAATTGTTCATCCCCCAAATAAAGATATTTTTCTACACTATCATATTGCAGACTAGGTTCAATTTTGCAACCCACTAAACAAATAAATGATCAATTTTCCATCTCCAGCTGTCTTCAATATAAAGATCCATACCAAATACACACATATAAATTACCTGGAGAGGAAAAGATAGATAAATGAAAGGTAGATAAGATAGATAGAAGATAGATAGATAGATAGATAGATAGATAGATAGATAGATAGATAGACAGATAGAAGAAAAGCAAAGACTGGTAAAAAATTTATGAGGATTTCTCACCTAACTAGTTTTAAAGCCTAGTAAACTATTTGAGTCTCCATAAGGGACTTATTTCTAATTGACAAGTGACATGTACCCAGGCCAACAGAGTTTTACTGCAGCAAGCATAGCTTTGGTGCTGGCAAATGGATGCAAAACAGGACTTCGCATCCACTAAAAATGGGTAGCACCATCCTATCATACTAGAAAGAGCTCATTATAACATCATGAGGACAATAAACATAGGCAGACTTAACTGCGACTGGTAACTTATAGCTTGGATACTATATTACCCTCTCAGTGCATGTACCAGTTAAACATTAATTTAATCTACCAAATGAACACTCTTGTATTCAAACACCCATTTTTTCCCTAGGAATATAAAGTCAGTCTTGGAAACCTAGTACTGGACAACAAATAAACTACTGTTTATTTTCATAAAGTGAACTTTTCAGTCACGTATCATAGATAAAGGCAAACTGATTTCATGTCCTCAAGGTAAGTCCCATTGAACCCTACAACTATCGAATATCCCCCACATTCTTGATTATGTGATGTTTGCAGTCTAGGAAAAACCTGAGGGAAGGTTTTGATATACTTACATCTTTGGTGTCTATAATAAAACTTATTATTTTTCATAGTCGCTGAACCATGGGGACAGTAGCATTGTTAGCAACAAACTCAACTATGTGCCAAAATCCACCTTACCTGATAAGCCAATAATGGACAGCTATTTATACAAGTGGAAAATTCCTATACACAGAATTTGTAAAAATAAGCACAGATATAATCTGACCATTTCTATAGATTCAGAGTTCATGTATTAAAAAACTCAAGGCATTGTCTAAAGAGAACACCCCCCAAAAAAGACTCTGAGGTAGCATTCAGGGAATAATGTTTAGGAAAAAGCAAATGCCTCTGCCCAGTCATACTGGGATTTTACCACAAGTAACTTGGTAGACGCCTCTGATATTTACAAAATTGTTGGGTTGCAGATGCAATGCTTTTTCTTTTTTTTAAGTTTTGCTGATATTTTGTGAGCAGAATTTTGAAGCTAAACTGACACAAAAATAGAAAAAAAAACTTGTACTTTTACTGGATAGAAACAAAAGTTTTCATTTTTATTGTGTCTCCATAAATATACATTTTTTGGAGGGTTGATGATTCAGAAATGTAGCTTTCAGAAATTGATTTCAAATTTTCTCCACTTGTGACCTAAAAGTGCTCAGGACAAATTAAATAGAATTAAAGCTGTGTGCATTTCTCTTTCCTCTCCCTTCAACGTCACTAAGCTACTTTCCTCAAATGGACATGCAAGTGAGAGGTGACAATCCTACCTAAAAGGAGAATAGCTCTGGTGAAGAGCATAGTAATTCGCAAGCCCACGTTTCTTTCCTACTAAGAAATTACAACGGACCCCTGAGTAAATACTGCTTGAGAACCCATGGCTCTGAGTAAAAGTAGACTTTCTTCCTGGCTTCACCTACAACTGCCTACCTTGTTCAAAGAATAAAACAGAATTCTCTTGGGGCGCCTGGGTGGCACAGTGGTTAAGCGTTTGCCTTCGGCTCAGGGCATGATCCCAGCGTTATGGGATCGAGCCCCACATCGGGCTCCTCCGCTATGAGCCTGCTTCTTCCTCTCCCACTCCCCCTGCTGTGTTCCCTCTCTCACTGGCTGTCTCTATCTGTCGAATAAATAAATAAAATCTTTAAAAATAAATAAATAAATAAATAAATAAATAAATAAATAAATAAATAAA